>NC_062975.1:21296640-21314984 GCF_023078275.1 Leguminivora glycinivorella
GACAGACAGACAGACAGACAGACAGACAGACAGACAGACAGACAGACAGACAGACAGACAGACAGACAGACAGACAGACAGACAGACAGACAGACAGACAGACAGAGACAGACAGACAGACAGACAGACAGACAGACAGACAGACAGACAGACAGACAGACAGACAGACAGACAGACAGACAGACAGACAGACAGACAGACAGACAGACAGACAGACAGACAGACAGACAGACAGACAGACAGACAGACAGACAGACAGACAGACAGACAGACAGACAGACAGACAGACAGACAGACAGACAGACAGACAGACAGACAGACAGACAGACAGACAGACAGACAGACAGACAGACAGACAGACAGACAGACAGACAGACAGACAGACAGACAGACAGACAGACAGACAGACAGACAGACAGACAGACAGACAGACAGACAGACAGACAGACAGACAGACAGACAGACAGACAGACAGACAGACAGACAGACAGACAGACAGACAGACAGACAGACAGACAGACAGACAGACAGACAGACAGACAGACAGACAGACAGACAGACAGACAGACAGACAGACAGACAGACAGACAGACAGACAGACAGACAGACAGACAGACAGACAGACAGACAGACAGACAGACAGACAGACAGACAGACAGACAGACAGACAGACAGACAGACAGACAGACAGACAGACAGACAGACAGACAGACAGACAGACAGACAGACAGACAGACAGACAGACAGACAGACAGACAGACAGACAGACAGACAGACAGACAGACAGACAGACAGACAGACAGACAGACAGACAGACAGACAGACAGACAGACAGACAGACAGACAGACAGACAGACAGACAGACAGACAGACAGACAGACAGACAGACAGACAGACAGACAGACAGACAGACAGACAGACAGACAGACAGACAGACAGACAGACAGACAGACAGACAGACAGACAGACAGACAGACAGACAGACAGACAGACAGACAGACAGACAGACAGACAGACAGACAGACAGACAGACAGACAGACAGACAGACAGACAGACAGACAGACAGACAGACAGACAGACAGACAGACAGACAGACAGACAGACAGACAGACAGACAGACAGACAGACAGACAGACAGACAGACAGACAGACAGACAGACAGACAGACAGACAGACAGACAGACAGACAGACAGACAGACAGACAGACAGACAGACAGACAGACAGACAGACAGACAGACAGACAGACAGACAGACAGACAGACAGACAGACAGACAGACAGACAGACAGACAGACAGACAGACAGACAGACAGACAGACAGACAGACAGACAGACAGACAGACAGACAGACAGACAGACAGACAGACAGACAGACAGACAGACAGACAGACAGACAGACAGACAGACAGACAGACAGACAGACAGACAGACAGACAGACAGACAGACAGACAGACAGACAGACAGACAGACAGACAGACAGACAGACAGACAGACAGACAGACAGACAGACAGACAGACAGACAGACAGACAGACAGACAGACAGACAGACAGACAGACAGACAGACAGACAGACAGACAGACAGACAGACAGACAGACAGACAGACAGACAGACAGACAGACAGACAGACAGACAGACAGACAGACAGACAGACAGACAGACAGACAGACAGACAGACAGACAGACAGACAGACAGACAGACAGACAGACAGACAGACAGACAGACAGACAGACAGACAGACAGACAGACAGACAGACAGACAGACAGACAGACAGACAGACAGACAGACAGACAGACAGACAGACAGACAGACAGACAGACAGACAGACAGACAGACAGACAGACAGACAGACAGACAGACAGACAGACAGACAGACAGACAGACAGACAGACAGACAGACAGACAGACAGACAGACAGACAGACAGACAGACAGACAGACAGACAGACAGACAGACAGACAGACAGACAGACAGACAGACAGACAGACAGACAGACAGACAGACAGACAGACAGACAGACAGACAGACAGACAGACAGACAGACAGACAGACAGACAGACAGACAGACAGACAGACAGACAGACAGACAGACAGACAGACAGACAGACAGACAGACAGACAGACAGACAGACAGACAGACAGACAGACAGACAGACAGACAGACAGACAGACAGACAGACAGACAGACAGACAGACAGACAGACAGACAGACAGACAGACAGACAGACAGACAGACAGACAGACAGACAGACAGACAGACAGACAGACAGACAGACAGACAGACAGACAGACAGACAGACAGACAGACAGACAGACAGACAGACAGACAGACAGACAGACAGACAGACAGACAGACAGACAGACAGACAGACAGACAGACAGACAGACAGACAGACAGACAGACAGACAGACAGACAGACAGACAGACAGACAGACAGACAGACAGACAGACAGACAGACAGACAGACAGACAGACAGACAGACAGACAGACAGACAGACAGACAGACAGACAGACAGACAGACAGACAGACAGACAGACAGACAGACAGACAGACAGACAGACAGACAGACAGACAGACAGACAGACAGACAGACAGACAGACAGACAGACAGACAGACAGACAGACAGACAGACAGACAGACAGACAGACAGACAGACAGACAGACAGACAGACAGACAGACAGACAGACAGACAGACAGACAGACAGACAGACAGACAGACAGACAGACAGACAGACAGACAGACAGACAGACAGACAGACAGACAGACAGACAGACAGACAGACAGACAGACAGACAGACAGACAGACAGACAGACAGACAGACAGACAGACAGACAGACAGACAGACAGACAGACAGACAGACAGACAGACAGACAGACAGACAGACAGACAGACAGACAGACAGACAGACAGACAGACAGACAGACAGACAGACAGACAGACAGACAGACAGACAGACAGACAGACAGACAGACAGACAGACAGACAGACAGACAGACAGACAGACAGACAGACAGACAGACAGACAGACAGACAGACAGACAGACAGACAGACAGACAGACAGACAGACAGACAGACAGACAGACAGACAGACAGACAGACAGACAGACAGACAGACAGACAGACAGACAGACAGACAGACAGACAGACAGACAGACAGACAGACAGACAGACAGACAGACAGACAGACAGACAGACAGACAGACAGACAGACAGACAGACAGACAGACAGACAGACAGACAGACAGACAGACAGACAGACAGACAGACAGACAGACAGACAGACAGACAGACAGACAGACAGACAGACAGACAGACAGACAGACAGACAGACAGACAGACAGACAGACAGACAGACAGACAGACAGACAGACAGACAGACAGACAGACAGACAGACAGACAGACAGACAGACAGACAGACAGACAGACAGACAGACAGACAGACAGACAGACAGACAGACAGACAGACAGACAGACAGACAGACAGACAGACAGACAGACAGACAGACAGACAGACAGACAGACAGACAGACAGACAGACAGACAGACAGACAGACAGACAGACAGACAGACAGACAGACAGACAGACAGACAGACAGACAGACAGACAGACAGACAGACAGACAGACAGACAGACAGACAGACAGACAGACAGACAGACAGACAGACAGACAGACAGACAGACAGACAGACAGACAGACAGACAGACAGACAGACAGACAGACAGACAGACAGACAGACAGACAGACAGACAGACAGACAGACAGACAGACAGACAGACAGACAGACAGACAGACAGACAGACAGACAGACAGACAGACAGACAGACAGACAGACAGACAGACAGACAGACAGACAGACAGACAGACAGACAGACAGACAGACAGACAGACAGACAGACAGACAGACAGACAGACAGACAGACAGACAGACAGACAGACAGACAGACAGACAGACAGACAGACAGACAGACAGACAGACAGACAGACAGACAGACAGACAGACAGACAGACAGACAGACAGACAGACAGACAGACAGACAGACAGACAGACAGACAGACAGACAGACAGACAGACAGACAGACAGACAGACAGACAGACAGACAGACAGACAGACAGACAGACAGACAGACAGACAGACAGACAGACAGACAGACAGACAGACAGACAGACAGACAGACAGACAGACAGACAGACAGACAGACAGACAGACAGACAGACAGACAGACAGACAGACAGACAGACAGACAGACAGACAGACAGACAGACAGACAGACAGACAGACAGACAGACAGACAGACAGACAGACAGACAGACAGACAGACAGACAGACAGACAGACAGACAGACAGACAGACAGACAGACAGACAGACAGACAGACAGACAGACAGACAGACAGACAGACAGACAGACAGACAGACAGACAGACAGACAGACAGACAGACAGACAGACAGACAGACAGACAGACAGACAGACAGACAGACAGACAGACAGACAGACAGACAGACAGACAGACAGACAGACAGACAGACAGACAGACAGACAGACAGACAGACAGACAGACAGACAGACAGACAGACAGACAGACAGACAGACAGACAGACAGACAGACAGACAGACAGACAGACAGACAGACAGACAGACAGACAGACAGACAGACAGACAGACAGACAGACAGACAGACAGACAGACAGACAGACAGACAGACAGACAGACAGACAGACAGACAGACAGACAGACAGACAGACAGACAGACAGACAGACAGACAGACAGACAGACAGACAGACAGACAGACAGACAGACAGACAGACAGACAGACAGACAGACAGACAGACAGACAGACAGACAGACAGACAGACAGACAGACAGACAGACAGACAGACAGACAGACAGACAGACAGACAGACAGACAGACAGACAGACAGACAGACAGACAGACAGACAGACAGACAGACAGACAGACAGACAGACAGACAGACAGACAGACAGACAGACAGACAGACAGACAGACAGACAGACAGACAGACAGACAGACAGACAGACAGACAGACAGACAGACAGACAGACAGACAGACAGACAGACAGACAGACAGACAGACAGACAGACAGACAGACAGACAGACAGACAGACAGACAGACAGACAGACAGACAGACAGACAGACAGACAGACAGACAGACAGACAGACAGACAGACAGACAGACAGACAGACAGACAGACAGACAGACAGACAGACAGACAGACAGACAGACAGACAGACAGACAGACAGACAGACAGACAGACAGACAGACAGACAGACAGACAGACAGACAGACAGACAGACAGACAGACAGACAGACAGACAGACAGACAGACAGACAGACAGACAGACAGACAGACAGACAGACAGACAGACAGACAGACAGACAGACAGACAGACAGACAGACAGACAGACAGACAGACAGACAGACAGACAGACAGACAGACAGACAGACAGACAGACAGACAGACAGACAGACAGACAGACAGACAGACAGACAGACAGACAGACAGACAGACAGACAGACAGACAGACAGACAGACAGACAGACAGACAGACAGACAGACAGACAGACAGACAGACAGACAGACAGACAGACAGACAGACAGACAGACAGACAGACAGACAGACAGACAGACAGACAGACAGACAGACAGACAGACAGACAGACAGACAGACAGACAGACAGACAGACAGACAGACAGACAGACAGACAGACAGACAGACAGACAGACAGACAGACAGACAGACAGACAGACAGACAGACAGACAGACAGACAGACAGACAGACAGACAGACAGACAGACAGACAGACAGACAGACAGACAGACAGACAGACAGACAGACAGACAGACAGACAGACAGACAGACAGACAGACAGACAGACAGACAGACAGACAGACAGACAGACAGACAGACAGACAGACAGACAGACAGACAGACAGACAGACAGACAGACAGACAGACAGACAGACAGACAGACAGACAGACAGACAGACAGACAGACAGACAGACAGACAGACAGACAGACAGACAGACAGACAGACAGACAGACAGACAGACAGACAGACAGACAGACAGACAGACAGACAGACAGACAGACAGACAGACAGACAGACAGACAGACAGACAGACAGACAGACAGACAGACAGACAGACAGACAGACAGACAGACAGACAGACAGACAGACAGACAGACAGACAGACAGACAGACAGACAGACAGACAGACAGACAGACAGACAGACAGACAGACAGACAGACAGACAGACAGACAGACAGACAGACAGACAGACAGACAGACAGACAGACAGACAGACAGACAGACAGACAGACAGACAGACAGACAGACAGACAGACAGACAGACAGACAGACAGACAGACAGACAGACAGACAGACAGACAGACAGACAGACAGACAGACAGACAGACAGACAGACAGACAGACAGACAGACAGACAGACAGACAGACAGACAGACAGACAGACAGACAGACAGACAGACAGACAGACAGACAGACAGACAGACAGACAGACAGACAGACAGACAGACAGACAGACAGACAGACAGACAGACAGACAGACAGACAGACAGACAGACAGACAGACAGACAGACAGACAGACAGACAGACAGACAGACAGACAGACAGACAGACAGACAGACAGACAGACAGACAGACAGACAGACAGACAGACAGACAGACAGACAGACAGACAGACAGACAGACAGACAGACAGACAGACAGACAGACAGACAGACAGACAGACAGACAGACAGACAGACAGACAGACAGACAGACAGACAGACAGACAGACAGACAGACAGACAGACAGACAGACAGACAGACAGACAGACAGACAGACAGACAGACAGACAGACAGACAGACAGACAGACAGACAGACAGACAGACAGACAGACAGACAGACAGACAGACAGACAGACAGACAGACAGACAGACAGACAGACAGACAGACAGACAGACAGACAGACAGACAGACAGACAGACAGACAGACAGACAGACAGACAGACAGACAGACAGACAGACAGACAGACAGACAGACAGACAGACAGACAGACAGACAGACAGACAGACAGACAGACAGACAGACAGACAGACAGACAGACAGACAGACAGACAGACAGACAGACAGACAGACAGACAGACAGACAGACAGACAGACAGACAGACAGACAGACAGACAGACAGACAGACAGACAGACAGACAGACAGACAGACAGACAGACAGACAGACAGACAGACAGACAGACAGACAGACAGACAGACAGACAGACAGACAGACAGACAGACAGACAGACAGACAGACAGACAGACAGACAGACAGACAGACAGACAGACAGACAGACAGACAGACAGACAGACAGACAGACAGACAGACAGACAGACAGACAGACAGACAGACAGACAGACAGACAGACAGACAGACAGACAGACAGACAGACAGACAGACAGACAGACAGACAGACAGACAGACAGACAGACAGACAGACAGACAGACAGACAGACAGACAGACAGACAGACAGACAGACAGACAGACAGACAGACAGACAGACAGACAGACAGACAGACAGACAGACAGACAGACAGACAGACAGACAGACAGACAGACAGACAGACAGACAGACAGACAGACAGACAGACAGACAGACAGACAGACAGACAGACAGACAGACAGACAGACAGACAGACAGACAGACAGACAGACAGACAGACAGACAGACAGACAGACAGACAGACAGACAGACAGACAGACAGACAGACAGACAGACAGACAGACAGACAGACAGACAGACAGACAGACAGACAGACAGACAGACAGACAGACAGACAGACAGACAGACAGACAGACAGACAGACAGACAGACAGACAGACAGACAGACAGACAGACAGACAGACAGACAGACAGACAGACAGACAGACAGACAGACAGACAGACAGACAGACAGACAGACAGACAGACAGACAGACAGACAGACAGACAGACAGACAGACAGACAGACAGACAGACAGACAGACAGACAGACAGACAGACAGACAGACAGACAGACAGACAGACAGACAGACAGACAGACAGACAGACAGACAGACAGACAGACAGACAGACAGACAGACAGACAGACAGACAGACAGACAGACAGACAGACAGACAGACAGACAGACAGACAGACAGACAGACAGACAGACAGACAGACAGACAGACAGACAGACAGACAGACAGACAGACAGACAGACAGACAGACAGACAGACAGACAGACAGACAGACAGACAGACAGACAGACAGACAGACAGACAGACAGACAGACAGACAGACAGACAGACAGACAGACAGACAGACAGACAGACAGACAGACAGACAGACAGACAGACAGACAGACAGACAGACAGACAGACAGACAGACAGACAGACAGACAGACAGACAGACAGACAGACAGACAGACAGACAGACAGACAGACAGACAGACAGACAGACAGACAGACAGACAGACAGACAGACAGACAGACAGACAGACAGACAGACAGACAGACAGACAGACAGACAGACAGACAGACAGACAGACAGACAGACAGACAGACAGACAGACAGACAGACAGACAGACAGACAGACAGACAGACAGACAGACAGACAGACAGACAGACAGACAGACAGACAGACAGACAGACAGACAGACAGACAGACAGACAGACAGACAGACAGACAGACAGACAGACAGACAGACAGACAGACAGACAGACAGACAGACAGACAGACAGACAGACAGACAGACAGACAGACAGACAGACAGACAGACAGACAGACAGACAGACAGACAGACAGACAGACAGACAGACAGACAGACAGACAGACAGACAGACAGACAGACAGACAGACAGACAGACAGACAGACAGACAGACAGACAGACAGACAGACAGACAGACAGACAGACAGACAGACAGACAGACAGACAGACAGACAGACAGACAGACAGACAGACAGACAGACAGACAGACAGACAGACAGACAGACAGACAGACAGACAGACAGACAGACAGACAGACAGACAGACAGACAGACAGACAGACAGACAGACAGACAGACAGACAGACAGACAGACAGACAGACAGACAGACAGACAGACAGACAGACAGACAGACAGACAGACAGACAGACAGACAGACAGACAGACAGACAGACAGACAGACAGACAGACAGACAGACAGACAGACAGACAGACAGACAGACAGACAGACAGACAGACAGACAGACAGACAGACAGACAGACAGACAGACAGACAGACAGACAGACAGACAGACAGACAGACAGACAGACAGACAGACAGACAGACAGACAGACAGACAGACAGACAGACAGACAGACAGACAGACAGACAGACAGACAGACAGACAGACAGACAGACAGACAGACAGACAGACAGACAGACAGACAGACAGACAGACAGACAGACAGACAGACAGACAGACAGACAGACAGACAGACAGACAGACAGACAGACAGACAGACAGACAGACAGACAGACAGACAGACAGACAGACAGACAGACAGACAGACAGACAGACAGACAGACAGACAGACAGACAGACAGACAGACAGACAGACAGACAGACAGACAGACAGACAGACAGACAGACAGACAGACAGACAGACAGACAGACAGACAGACAGACAGACAGACAGACAGACAGACAGACAGACAGACAGACAGACAGACAGACAGACAGACAGACAGACAGACAGACAGACAGACAGACAGACAGACAGACAGACAGACAGACAGACAGACAGACAGACAGACAGACAGACAGACAGACAGACAGACAGACAGACAGACAGACAGACAGACAGACAGACAGACAGACAGACAGACAGACAGACAGACAGACAGACAGACAGACAGACAGACAGACAGACAGACAGACAGACAGACAGACAGACAGACAGACAGACAGACAGACAGACAGACAGACAGACAGACAGACAGACAGACAGACAGACAGACAGACAGACAGACAGACAGACAGACAGACAGACAGACAGACAGACAGACAGACAGACAGACAGACAGACAGACAGACAGACAGACAGACAGACAGACAGACAGACAGACAGACAGACAGACAGACAGACAGACAGACAGACAGACAGACAGACAGACAGACAGACAGACAGACAGACAGACAGACAGACAGACAGACAGACAGACAGACAGACAGACAGACAGACAGACAGATAGACAGATAGACAGGATAGATATGAGGATAGATAGATAGATAGATAGATAGATAGACAGATAGATAGATAGATATAGATAGATAGATAGATAGATAGATAGATAGATAGATAGATAGATAGATAGATAGATAGATAGATAGATAGATAGATAGATAGATGGTAATAGATAGACAGATGATAGACAGATAGACAGATGATAGATATAACTGTAAAACGATGTATATGGTAATTTATGCACTAGGGTAAAGTCGCCTGATTCGGTGACACGCCTAATTCGGTGATACAAGCTTTGAAGCACTGTTCCGAAAGACGATTTTTGGTTGTTTCACCGAATCAAAGAGGATCGGAGTTACTGTCAAAGTAAAATGCGAACTATGCATAAACCGGGCCATCTCGACATAAGCTTAAACTTCTTGAATAGTCTGAAAATATGTTCATATTGTTAGCTAGGGCTTTGAGGTACGTTTTTTCTTACGCCATGTCTTGCGTGGGCGACGGTCGCGCGACCGTCGCCGTCGCGTCTCATCGCATCGTCTACTTCCATATCGATAAGTGTTTGATTTCGTATACGTCGCATCGCTGTCGCGCGACCGTCGCCCACGCAAGCTACGGCGTTAGACTTATGCGTCTATACGGATACATATGTCTTTGACCGAATTAAGCGTGTCACCGAATGAGGCGAGTTTACCTTAGCATCCGAAGAATGACGGAAAGAAATCGGATGACGGACATTGATCTAGTGTGAAAAAAATTACCATATACCTATATGTAAATAGTTCCCACGGCTACTATGGATATTAGTACAAAAAAATCACTCTAAGTAATTTATCTTAACCAAATAATTTAATAAAAAGATACTTAAAATGGTAAATTTTCTTTTTCTTTACCACTTTGGAAATTCTTTTTTTTTACTAGCCCATAATTGTGTCCCCACTGTTGGGCAAAGGCCTCCCTTTCTTCAAGTGGAAAATTCTATTCATTAGAAAATAAATCGAAAAAAAGTTAAATACAAATTAAAAAGACAAACGTATAAGAGTTTATAAACGAATTTAAACGTATATCAGGCTTGTCAGCGTTCCACTCAAACAAAACTCCCAGACATTGCGTATCAATAAACTTCGATATGCTTTGTAGTTGAGATGGGTAGCGCAAACAAAGAGAGACTTAAGCAGTGCCGCTCAACTATGTATGGTATAATAAAGTATCAGCATAATAAAGTATAATAAAGAGTATTATCATAGTATGGCCAGTACCTGCCTTCGCTGAAAGTGCCGCCCACACCCCTCTCGGTTACCTCACAGTTATTACCGCTCTGTCAAAACGCGAACAGTTTGATCTGTTGTCTTATTTCATTTCATTTCATTTCATTTATTTCATGCGAAACCATGGTTACAAGAGGTGTTACATAACATAAATTAGGTACATGGTCACCCTGCAAGGGCGTAGCACTGTCTTATAGAAAACTAGCTTAAAACTAAAAACTTTACATGTACAATAAATAAAAGAATATTAACAAGCTGTGAAAGTATTACATTACGCGTACATTGTTATTTTCCGTCAATAATTTATAATATTAGTTTACAATTTTCCCTTTCAGATTAAAATTATGACTATAAAAAAACAATAATAGAAATAAGTTAAAAATAAGTTAAATGTCAATATTTATATAAAAAAAAGTCAATTAATTAGTGCTAGAGCGAGGAAGTTAGATTGTCATCAAAGAACTCAGTAATTGTATAATAGCATTTTGAAATAAGTAATTCTTTTAAGAGCCTTATGAAAGTAGAGTCTAGTTCTTCATTTCTAAGATCGTCTGGAAGTTTGTTAAAAATTTTTATTGCCATAACATATGTACTTTTTGAATGTATTTTTAATTTTGATGATGGCAGCATAAGCATATTTCTAAGTCTTACTGAGTGGGCCCTAGATAAAACTTCTTCCCGTTTTTTAAACATGCCAATATTTTTCCTGATGAATTTACATATTTCTAGAATGTACAATCCCGATAGAGTAAGTAAATTATGTTTTTGGAAATGTGGTTTGCATGTCTCTGGTTCATAGATATTTGCTAGTATACGAACGAGCTTTTTTTGTAGTATGAAGAGATCTGGTGCATCCGTACTATTTCCCCACAGGATGATGCCGTAGCTTAGCCATGCATAGGCGTAAGCGTAATACATCATAAGTGCGGTTTGTAAATCTGTGGTTCGTTTGATTTCTCCAAGCGCATACACAAAACTTGACATTTTTCCTCTGATTTTGTTTATGTGCGCTTTCCAATTTAAATTCGTGTCTAAAACTATACCTAGCAATGAAAATTCCTGTACTGACTCTATCTGTATGTCGTTATATCGGAAATCAATTTCTAAAGGTTGCTTTTGGTGTGGTTGGAAAGTCATGATTTTTGTTTTACTAAGATTAAGTTCTAAATTGTGATCGTTCATCCAGTTCGTGATATTATCAAATGCATATTTAATTTGTTCATTTATATTTGTAGTAGAGTCACATGTTATTAAAAGGGATATGTCGTCTGCAAATAAAGTACAAGGTATGTCCATAATTTTTGGCAGGTCATTAATATAAATTATAAATAGGAGACACCCTATGACGCTTCCTTGTGGAATTGACGCGTAAATGTTTTTTTTGGTTGATCTAATGTTGCAGATTTCGTTAGTATTTGGGTCAATATACTCTATTGCTACGTATTGCTCTCGGTTTTCTAGGTACGATGAAAACCATTTATGGGCTTGTCCGCGTATTCCAATGCTGTATAACTTATCGAGTAGTATTTTGTAGTTGACTTTGTCGTACGCCTTAGTCATGTCTAATAAAATCCTGATCGCATGTTTCTTTGAATTTATTGCGTTTAAGGCTTCCTGGACAAATTTGTAAACGGCGAGAGTGGTAGATTTGTTTTTCCTAAAACCGTTTTGACTATCATCAAAAATTTTATATTTTTCACAAAAATTGTACACACGGTCGCACATTGCTTTTTCGAACAATTTAGATGCAGTGGGGAGAAGAGCTATGGGTCGGTAGTTGCTTGGGTCCGTTTTTGAGTTTTTTTTTTTATGTACAGGTTTAATAATAGCTTTTTTTAGTAAGTCTGGAAATGACCCTCATGGAATGATTGGTTTATTAAACTACAGAAAGGCGGTGTAAGTTCGTTCGCACATTGTCTTATTAATGCAGGAGGTATTTCATCGATACCGCAGCTAAATTTGTCCTTAAGATTTTTTATAAGTTTGAAAACTTCACGATAATCGGTGGGCTTTAGGAACATTGTGTTTTCTAAGAAGTTTTTCACGGGTCTGGTTTGTTTATTTTGTCTCGATTCGCCAATTGATGCAAAAAAATTATTAAATTCATTTGTTATTATATTGGGATCTGAAATTAAGCTGTTATCTATTTGTAGCTGTATGTTATTTTTACCAGTTTTCCTGGTTTTATTGTTTCGTTCATTTATAACGTTCCACATTGCTTTCACTTTATTTGTAGACTTTTTTTATTTTGTCTCTATAGTGTAATTTTTGCAGTAGCTACGGCTTTTTTAAGTGTTTTTACGTATTTCCCGTAGTATTGCGTTAAAACTGGGCTTTTTGTTTGGGTTGTAAGTATTTTCAGCATACGCTTATTTTTACACGCTTGCTTCATTCCTACCGTTAGCCATGTCTTCCTACTCGTGTCTTTAATTTTGATATTCTGTTTCGGAATAGTCTCATTTAATATATTTAATAGGGTGATATGGAACGCTTCATAGTTCTCGTTTACAGTTCTGTTTGGCAATAGAATATCGCTCCAATTTATGGTTTCAAGTTTCATTTTAAAATTTGTGATGTTCGCTTCATTGTAGAGTCGCTTTTTTATATGCCACGAGTTAGTCTTTCTATGATCAGTTTGAAGTAATTTTAATGTTATTGAGGTACCTGCGTGATCTGAAAAACCAAGTTCATCGACTGATGTGGACATATCTTTATCATAAAAATTTGTGAATATGAGGTCTAGGTATGTTGATACGGTTGGGGTGGTACGAGTTGGTTTTTTTATGTATTGTATAAAGTTATGCTCTAACATGCATCCCAAGAGCTTGCTTGTTTTTTTGTTTAAATTGAGTATGTTAACGTTGAAATCCCCGCCAATTATTACCTTATAATTATAATATTTATTTTTAATGTAAAATAAAATTGTGTCTAGCTGTTTATAAAAATATTCTTCATCTCTTCTGTTCCAGTACATAACTACAAGCAGAATATTATATTGCGGTAATATAATTGCACACGTTTCCAAAACGTAATCTATTGACATTTTTGTGATATCAGATTCATCAATGAACTCTATGTCATTTCGTAATAGGATACATACTCCTCCGCCGCTCCGGGTTTGACGACAATATGAAGAAGCAATTTTATATCCACTGATTGACACGACATCGATCTTATCCTGTGTTAGCTATGATTCCGAGACGCATATAGCTTGATAGTCTTTATTTTCTTCTATTGAATGCTTCCAGTATATGTTGCTTATTGAATATACTTTGAAAATTTTGAAATAATGCAGAAAATAGGAAACATTTAGGAACGAAAAAGATCACGTTTTTCTGGTTTGTTCTGTTCCTTCTTTTTCTTGTGGTGATTTTAAGTCTGGTTGTTTACTGTAGCCGTCTATGTTGTCCTCTAATTCGGTGTGTTGGTCGAGAGCTGAATGCGTTTCGTGGTGTAGGCGGTGCTTGCAGTATCGGAGATTGTTTCTTTCTTGTCTATGTATAAAAATATTATTTCTGATGACTGCGTGCTTGCCTTTGCTTTCGCGCGCTACGTAGGCATTCTCTAAGCTGCTGTCTATTTTTTAGTCCCTCGTTGTCCAAAACTTCAGAAACCGCGTATCCTGTGCCGTTGAAGCAGTGTGCATGCTGTAGCACATATTTTTTCATTCGCATACTAAGGAGCTGAATTATAAGTGGGCGACGATTTCCTTTTTTTCCTACTCTCTTCACTGCTTCAATAAATCCGTTTATATGGATATTTAAAATGTCATAGAACATATGGTTTATGCGTGGGTACAGGTCATATTCGGTTTCGCCGTAATATTCATCCAGTCCATATAGAATAAAGGTTTTTTGGTTTTCGTTGTCGCTGTTTGTACACTGTTTTGTATTATTTAAGCCTGATTTCAAAGCAAGAATTTCGTTGTTTAGTTTCCGGTTTTCATTTTCTAAATCTTCAATTTTTTGTTCGTATGTTGTATTTGTAATGAGATTTGTTTTTGTTCTGTAATAATTTCCTCATTTTTGTGTGTGAACTCTAGCTGAATTTTTTTATAGCTGTATCAATTTCTTGTTGAATCAAACTTCTCATGTCTGCTAAGATAATAGTGTTGTTGCGCTTTAGTTTTGTCTCCAATATGTTAGCAATTAGGTCTATAGTCAAGGTTTGTTCGCATTTATTTTGTACTTGGGAATTTAAAGTATTTCCCAGGATGCTGAGGTTTGAGTCACTGTTTGTCGGGCTAGTCGGACTGCCCAATAGGTCGTCAACCGACATACAGGTTTCGTTGAGCATGGGGCCCTCAAATGCTTTCCTTACAGGGGTATTGTCGTTTTTTCGACGCGTTGTTACGTTTGCACATGATGGGCAACGCCAGGTCTTCTGTAGTTCCAAAATATTTTCAATATAATACGCTGTGGGCATACCTAGACACTTATAATGATAGGTGTCTGCGCATCCGGTGCATTTTAATAAGTGAAGACTGCTTTCAATTGGATTTGGGCAATCGCACTGCAGTTCATTTTGGGATATTATGTAAAAATAATCCAATTTCAAGTTTTACGCTCCTCTCGCGGTAAGTAGGGGTAAATTATTAGTTCACGCCTGTATTGATCTTCGACCGAGCAAGTGTATCCGTTTCACGTGGTTCGCGGCGTGCGTCGGCAGATGGCGCTGTTTTCACTATGATTTTGTTTTCTTTTATTTTAAATTGCTTGAAAAAAGAAAAAGTCTCTGTTTTGTTAACATGTACCTTAGAATTAACTCAGTTTGTCATTTGCATGCACGTGCTTAAAAATAAAAATACAAAACGTTTCACAGTTCAGTGGGAATCGAACCCGGTCACGAAGATTGATAGTAGCGTCTTTGCACGCAGAGCCACTCATCCATAGAGACCTCATGGCGAATTTACGGATTGCAAGGTGTGTATTGGTTTAATGTAGACAAGAATGCGAGTTTCGGCGGGTGCAACTGAGATCGAAGGTCAAAGCAGTTTTAAACATCCGTAACGGTCACTTTTTTGTTTATAATGTTGTTATTGTTCACATTCACTGGGTTCTACTTCACCGTTCTTGATTATTTCACAGTATTGGGTATTTTTATAAGTTCTGGTTGTTTATTTACACTTTGAAATTGTCATTTGAGAGACTACGGATATTTATTTAAATTTATATCACTTATTGTTCGTCTCACACTTGGATAACATTTTCACAGTTCACAGGATCATTTATTTACATATTGAGCACATTTTTTCTACATATTCGCGATATTTACTATTTTTAAGATTAAAAAATCGTCAGAGCACTTCTTTGCGTGACAGCTAGCGCCATCTCCTTTTGTCCTTGAAATAACAACATTGTGGAAATTGCATAAAGTTCGAATTTAAAAAAACAGTTTTCTCAACTTATCGGGTTTCACCAGTAAACCTTCGCTATGTTAGTGAAAGTTACATTCGATCTATTTCCGTTTCCAATCAATAAAACAGTAATTGTGACTAGGCTCCCTGAATGTATTTAACTTCTAAGTCAAATTCTAGTTTACGTTTTAAACAGCTGTATTTTGTGTCAACACTACAAATATATCTGCAGTTGGGTGATCTCCTGTATTAAATGTCTGTGGCGCAATCTGTTTAGTATTCAGTAATAGCCGCGATAGTTTGAGAAACAATTTGCAACTGACGTTTCGATCTTCAACGTACCAAAACGTGAGGGTACTTCGCAAGCGTACCCCAAAGTCTAGTGGGGCCAAGTGTGGGGTCAGAAGTGTGAGAGTTTAAAGGGCTGTACACTAGCGGGCGTAGCACACTAGTTCGATAAACTTTATCGCGTCGGTCCTTATCGCACTTACAAATCGTACGATAACTGTCACTTACAAATGGATGGTGATAAGCAATAATGTGTCAACCTGACACGCCAACCATTATGAGAAAATGGCGTCTAAAGATTTTTTCTCATTTTTTTGTGTTTCTTAAAAAAAAATTGTTTTTTATATAGATTGTTGTGTTTTTCAGCTATAATACGTTCAGGCCTCTCGTAGCCGACTGGCATTTCTCCGACGCCAAACGAAAGCGGATACGCCGCTGGCTCTGTCGCGCCAATACGCAAGCGCGATAGAGATAGATATCTACTAGCGCTTCGTTTCGTGAGCGTTTCGTGAGCGATTGTGCCATTCGGCTAGCCACCCAGTAGTAGTGATTATTGTAGCTTAATTTAATGTCAGTTTCCTTTTTTTTTTACTACTCAATGTTAATTTAACTTAAGATTACACAAGTGGTGTTAGCCTATAATTAGTTGTGCAATAAGCTTAAAATGCTAATGCATGTATACCTAACCATGTATCATTGTAACCGCTTTTGGCAGACCTTAATAAATTAATAAATAAAAAAAATAACCTAACCACAAAATTAAAATTTTGAAAAAACCTCCGACCGCGACATAGTGGACCGATTTTCATGAAACATAGCAAGAACACTCCCGACTAACTCAGCTTTCAAATAAAAACTAAATCTGAAATCGGTTCATCCGTTCGGGAGCTACGATGCCACAGACCGACACACACACAGACATACAAACAGACAGACAGACAGACAGACAGACAGACAGACAAACGGACAGACAGACAGACACGTCAAACTTATACCCCGTCGCTTTTGCGTCGGGGGTTAAAAAACAAAACCTACCAAAATTAAAATTTTGAAAATTTTTCGACCGCGATGATAGTGAACGCTTTGATTTTTTCATGAAACATGGCTAAGCATCACCCTGAACAGCTTTCTAGACAAAACTAAATCTA
>NC_062975.1:24535084-24710997 GCF_023078275.1 Leguminivora glycinivorella
CAAAATTAAAATTTTGAAAAATCCCCCGACCGCGACATAGTGGACCGATTTTCATGAAACATGACTAAGAACACTCCCGACTAACTCAGCTTTCAGACAAAAAAAAACTTAATCTAAATCGGTTCATCCGTTCGGGAGCTACGATGCCACAGACAGACACACACACAGACAGACAAACAGACAGATAGACATACACGTCAAACTTATAACACCCCGTCGTTTTTGCGTCGGGGGTTAATGATGCGCATGTATTTCGCAATAGTCAAATAAAAGCGTCCATCTACAAGTGTGTGTGGGTTCTAGAACATGCGACAGGCGTATTCAATTCAAAACGACCGGAATGTCCCATGATCTCCGATCTCCTTCCCTCCTATATCTCTGGCTGTTTCACTACTGACACGCCTCGGACAATGGCGATCAATTTTTTTTTTATAAGTAGTCTACAGAAAAAGAAAAAGCTGAAAAAAAAGCTGCTGATGAAAGTGCTGCGTTCCTATGCACACAGTCTAAGCTCGTGACGTGTAGTGTAGTGTGAACGCGTACCTGCTTGTACGAGTGAGATATCTATGACAGGTCGACTTATCGCGTTTTTGACAGGCGGTAACTGTGAGGTAACCAAGAGTGGGTGGGCGGCAATTTCAGCGGGAAGCGGGAGTGGCCATACTGGTCTTCCACTCCCCCTAGATTACCCTCTTCCCGGTTAATTTCATCATAACCTTACTTCTCTTATATTTCAGATGTGGTGCCCTTCATCCTGGCGATCAGATCCTAGCCTTCGATGATCACGTGATCGATGGGAACAACTATACAGCTGAAGAGGTCATGTGCTACCTGGAAAATTGCGAACACGGGGTGACCAGACTACATGTCGCGCCAAGGCATATAGCTCATGGAGGATATACTAGAGGTGAGTTCCTCTCTTTCTTAACTTTGGAAAATGACGTTTCTGCATCTACCTGGTCTGGAATGTATATTACTATCTTCTTCTTTACTTCCTGTTACCCTCTGCTGGGGTGTAAGGCTCGAACCATATTTCTCCATTTACTCCGGTCTTGGGCAGTTTGGGTAACCTCCTCCTACCTCATTCCTAACCTCTATATTACTATAAATGAGTCCATGGCTACAATCTGTGAATGACAAATGGCTTACGATGGTGGGAGCTTTCCCAGAAGGTGCGTATTTATCCTTGATTTGAAGGTTGCTGGGTTTTACGAGCTAGGATTTTTACACCGGCAAGGAATGTAATTCCTTGATAGCCTCTCCTTCTCAACCCACTAATGAATGCCGACTCCGCCTTAGATGGTTGCCTATTTAGAGTAACTAGATAGATAGAGAGATGACTTCTGCCAACAATCTGGTGAGAACTGGATGCAGATGGTAATGGACCGGCTGTCGTGGAAGAATGGAGAGTAGGCCTATGTCTAAAGACGGGCGCTTTAAAGGCTGTTACAGATAAATAGATAGAAGCGAGGGGGCTAGTTTTAATAGGGGTAAGTATTAACAAGCCTATACGTGACAGAGCATCAATTTCAAGGTTAATTTGTGATGTTACTTAATATTATGTTCATCATCAGTCTCTTGCTCTTATCCCAGTCACTTGGGATCGGCGTAGCATGTCTTTCTCGTTCATATGATTATATTTATCACATATTTAAAGTTCGAACGCGATATTACATGTCTTTTTTCTATGGCCGTGGTCGCGGAAGACTGACGATGACGTCGTCGTCAGTCTTCATTATGTTTTTCGCGTTTGTGACTTTAAATATGTGTACAAAGCGCGAGAACTTAAAGTGTTATATATCTCTATCGCCCATCGTCTCATCATTAACTTGCTTTTGTGAAACATCATGTCTCACACCCTCCATCCACCTCTTCCTCAGTTATCCTCTCCCGTTACTTCCTTCCACATTCATACGTATTATCTTGTTACTAAAATTTTCTTTTAATACTTTCTTCAATCAATATTATCAAGTTAACTTCCGTTTAAAAACTCAGTTTATTAGAAAAAAGTTCTCGTTAGTTTAAGAAGTTTTTCTTTCCAGTCTGAATTTTAGCCAGAGGCTATTTCTTTAGAAGTAATGAATTGGTCTTCGGGTTTGTTACAAATCGTCTTCGCGACTTTTAAGTTGGGAAGTTATTTTTCAAAAGTCGCTTAAATGGAAATCAGTCCTGTGGGATCAGTGGTCTTATTCGACATTTATTAATGACGTCTTGTTTTATGATAATTGACTACCACTTTTTGTAAAAGGTGGAAAAGGGTAATATTATTCTACTAATAGAAATATGAAGTGTAAGGCCAGAGTGGACTCATGTTTGTTATTCTTACGCTCCGAATTGATAAATTCGATGTTTTTAAAATACAAATGCTACAAAAAAACTCATCGTCTATGTTATCCTTCACCGAAAAGTGACTGGCAAATATCAAATGACATTCCGCACAAGTTCTGAAAGACTCATTGGATTGAAAATCGTATAGATACTCTTACCGCTAGGCCACCACAAAATAAAATAAAGATACTTGAAAATATATCATTTTTAACTTCCACGGGAATAAAATAATCTGTAACTGCCTCTACTCCTGCGTGCAATTGGACACTTATTACCCTGAGTCCGTATGATTAAAAAGAGTTTACTCTAGTACCTAATGATAATGAAGCTGACTATTATAGCAAGCGATCAAAGTTACTAAGTTATTAGTCTCTGGCCGGCACGCGTTATAAACATCAAAACTTTAGTCTTTTGAGTTATACGGCCCGAGTTCCCGTTCATACGCTCTTACTTATTATCGTATCGGTACAAAGTATTAGCGATAGCTAGTTTTTTTTTTTATATACCACGTCGGTGGCAAACAGGTATACGGCCCGCCTGATGGAAAGCGGTCACCGCAACCTATGGACGCCCGCAACTCAAGGGGTGTCACGTGCGCGTTGCCGACCCATTAGAAACTTGTACACTCCTTTTTTGAAGGACCCCATACTGTAGTTCAGAGTCGAGTATATTGTCTATTATCATGCGCCTGCTCTTATTCCAGTCATTTGGGGTCGGCGCAGCATGTCTTCCTCTTCCATACTATCGTCCGTCATCTCATAATTCCCTTGCTTTCGTCACACTTTGTTATGGCGAAAATATTGCAGATATGTTTTTCTCAGGCTCCGACATACATACAGTCATATAGATGTGTTACTCCGCGCGAATGAGGGTAGATCGCGCATTGTCAAGACAACCTTGACATATTTTTTGTTTTCCGTGATTAATTGATTATGATGCATGTCGTGCGTCGGGATATCGGGAGCTAGACAAAAATAAAAAGGCAATCACTGTCTATATCCCGGTCAGTTTAAGTACCATAAGTATTTGACGTTTTAAAATTTTAAATTTAAAATACTTACTAATATTATAAATAGGCACAATGGTTGTCGACTTGCGGAAAATGCACAGTAAAACTAACTAACTAACCCGGCCGGCCGGCCGGTTCCTGGTTCGAATCCTGGTAAGGGCATTTATTTTGGGTGTGTAATGATTGGTATAACTTTTTTTGGTATAGAAACATTTGATATAACAACATTTGATATATATTTAAAGGATATAATCACTCATTTGACATAATTAACATTTGGTATAACCACAAAATATCTACTTTTATTTTGTGTAATCATTATTTCGTATAACATTTATAATAACCGTTATATTGTATAACTATCTATTGATATACGACTAGTATAGTATAAATTGCAAACAGTAAAATATTTCTTGAATTAATTTTATTCTTTTTTGAAGGGATCACAGTTCTAACCTAACCTAACCTTTTTTTCTGATAGCAGTACATATGTTTAAGGGTCACAGTTCAAACCTAACCTAACCTATTTTTCTGGTAGCAGCACGTTGTGTGTAGGGGAGTCACAGTTCTAACCCAATCTACTTTTCTGGTAAATGATGGATCTAATTTATTGTACATTATTTTTATTCTGACTGTGCTCTAGAAAGAGTTTGTGTTATACCATTTATTTATTATAGGAAATAAGCATTATACTCAAAGTATGTTAGAATAAACGTTATTCGAAAAAATGATCATTATATCAAATGAGATTTATACAATTTGTTAGTATATTATTTGTTGTTATATGATTCAACAATTATATCAAAATGATCGTTATAACGACTAAAAATATATCAAAAAAAGTTATATCGATCGATACGCACCCATTTATTTTGTATATTATACTAGCTTTTCCCATCCCTTCAACTATGTCCACTTAAAAAATGACGTTAATTCGTCGTTCCGTTTTGCCGTGAAAGATGGACAAACAAACAGACACACACTTTCCCATCTATATTATTAGTATGAATGTATGTATCGTTGTCTTAGTACTCACAACACAAGCCTTCTTGAGCTTAGCGTAGGACTCGGTCAATCTATGTAAGAATGGTCCTATAATATTTATTTATTTTTTAGTTGTAATTTTAAAAAATACATAAACATAATATACATACAATCACGTTACCGATGTAGCCTCAGCTTATACACGTTAAACTTCCGTGAGACATATTCAAATAATTAATTGAAATACGGTTGTACTCACGTTATTAATCGCTATTGCTGCGACATGTTTCGGGCCAATTCGGAGGCCCCTCTTCAGGCGTATAGGAGTTCACGCGACGGCTAGACTCCGCAAACTGAACGCGCCGCTCGCCGCTCCGCCCGCTGCGCGCGCGCTGATAGGACGGGGAGGGGGCGCAGAGCAGTCTGCTGCTGTAGTTGTTGTGTAGAGTTCTGGTAGCGCGGCTGTGTCGACCGATGGAGGTAAGCACACTGCACTCACTGTGTCCAACGATTGTCAAAACACATTTTCCGCTTCACATTAGGTATTACCGGTTTCCATGCTGGTGGCAACATCCAGCCTCCGTCCCGATTGAAATTAGGGCGGCGTCCGATTTCAATGGCCTCGAGAACTTTGCGTGGTACAAAACATTTCTCCCGTACCAACAACCTTGCTCTATCGAAGCGTATATGGGACGCGCCGGTATCGTAGCTCTGCCACTGCGGAATTCCTGGTGTCCATGTTCTTCACGCTTCGTATGTGTTCCGACAACCTCGCGGAGACATTCCTTCCAGTCTCGCCGACATACGCTCTACCACAGTCACAAGGTATCTCAGCCTCAGCTTATTACTTGCGCCACACATCTGTTTTCAAGTTAGTCGCTTCAGAACAGTTTCGCCCGGGGCCGCTAAGAATTAACTCTATAATCATTATAACCCTCAAACAACTGAACATATAGTAGAGATGGGAGTGTTCGTTATTCAGAATATTCGAGTTTTTCAACTTCGTATTGGGCCGAATAGTTAGGGCCCATTTAGACGGTACGAGAACTCGCATACGAGTTTTATTACATTGCGGTATTTGATGGCTGTGCAAAATTGTATGTACCCTCAACATCCCGCAATGTAACTAAAATCGCATACGAGTTCGCACGCCGTCTAAATCAGGTCTTAGGGTACATTAATATTTTACCGTAGGTATCAACAATTTTAGCCACGCATTTCTGAGGCCCAAAGAAAGAAAGAACGTTACGAGGAAATTTTGCAAAATAAACTCTTGCATGTTTTTTTCAGAAAAGTTTATGACATTTTAATATTTATTTTATTTATTTTTATTTTATTGGTATTCAGGATAACAACAGCCGTAAATATAACTAAGACATACTACTGCTTAATATTTATACAGGGTGTAAACCTAATACGGGCGAACCTCTTAACGGTGGTGAGTATAGGACATAAAAAATGCAATTAGATAACTTTTACTTAAAATTGAAATATTTTTTTTATCCATACAACATAATTCGGCCCGCAACGTAATGCAAACACACTCGCGTTAAACGCTCGTTGACAGTTGTCATTGATTGTCATCGCAACCACGTTTACAGTACATTGCTGCTGGGAAATTTTTCACAAATTCATTATGGGGTGAAAATTAAAAGTAACTCAAACACACCTCTTAATTAATGATAACAATATTGAATTATATGCCTGGGTTCATTTATCGCCCTTATTAGGTTTACGCGCTGTATTTTAATCTTTAAATGGAATCAGTAATACGCTGTTAAAATTATTCAGTTTGCTCATGAGCACCGCGTATAATGAATCCATTCCCTTTCATTTCAAAGTTTAAAACTCAACATCAGCTTTAAAAACATGACGCAACCGAATATTCGGAAGAGCAGAACCGAATCTTCTGCCGGATATTCGTATTCGGCAGTTTCTATTCGGCCCATCTCTAAAATATAGGTATTGGCAAAGGTTACCTCTATATCCACATATTTAACTTTATGGCGTACGACTTTAGGTGTATAATTCGCCAGGAGTTAGATTAATATTGAGCTGTGTTTTATCTGAAGACTCATGTATGTATGTTCATATTTATAGATACGTTGAACCGCGGGTCACGTCTCCTGCGGTATGGAAAAGTTTGGTATTACAAATTGAGATTTATAACGATATTTTATTTGTAAATTAGATGTGCAGATTTTTTTATTATTATAATTTATTTATTTTATTTATCAAAAAACACTTGTTGACATGACCTTACAGTATAACCAATTTGTCACGAAACTTAGATAACAAAAACAAATAGAGAAAAAGACAAAAAAGAGAACAAAAAATAAATAAAATTAATCAATTCATTTGGGCGATGACGTCACAAATGTACGACCTTATAAATAGGCTTACTCTGGGCCACAGACTAGCCAAAGGCAAAGACGTGGCCTGCGATGGAGTGAGATCGCCCAGAAGATGCCAGTTCACCCTTGATTTGAAGGTCGTCGGGTAATGAGCTCGGAAATATAGACGCTGGCAAGAAATTCCACTCCAATTTTATTCCAATTTGATTTGTCATGGCTGTCAGTGCATTAAATAGGTATATTTATTAACTCAGTTAAATAATTATGTATACCTGAGGCCCATTTCTCAAAACTGAAAGTTACAAGTTACAATCGGAAGTTCATTTCCAACATTATTCCAATATTTGACATTGACAACCACTTGTAACTTGTAGCTTCGAAAAATGGGCCCCTGTTATTATTGATTTCCGTTACCTTTATGGGAAGGTTCTCTAGGTCAATTACAATTAATTAGGTATTACAAAACTATGGAAATGGATTAAATCGCATATTATCGCGTATATTTCTTGTATGTGGGTAGTTTTTGCACATTGTGTTTTTTTTTCTCAGTCAACGGGACCACGAATGCTGTAAGCTGTTCGAAACGTCGGGATGAAATGTAAATTCATTATACGCGATTTAATCTGTTTCCATAGTTTTATTATATGAGTAACTATCGCGGTAACCAAAGACAATATGTGAGTGTCTTTAGTAAAACATCCCACTTTGTCGGTTACCATTAAGGCGAGATTTACTTGTAATGTAAAATACCCCATAATGGACGGTGATGCTATTATAGACAAAAAACACAAATCCTTAAAAATTAGTTTCTAAAAACTGACGGCAATGTACCATAAACTACAGTTGTAGAGCTGTTTTATTTTGAAGTTTCAATTAATTCGGTTATTTCTGAAGGATTTGGCGACAAGATAAAATTCACCAGTTAATTAACCGTAGAACGCCGTTCGCTAGTTTGCAGGAGGTACAGCGACATCTAACGAAAAATTTGGACATCAAAAAATACTTATACATTTTACGACAACAAGTCATTACCCAGTTTGCGGGGGTAACAGTGACATCTAGTGAACAACTTGCACCACGGCATATAATTGTTTTTCACGCCCTCTATCGTTGATTTTCCTAAACATATCCTTAGTACATCGGATTTACTATTTCCTTTGAATGAAAACACCGTGGTACCTATGACACAGACATATTCCTACAGTCATATCACTCCTCGAACACTGCCGATCAAATACATGAAAGAGGCCCGTTCCTAGCACACATTCTAAGCTCGTAAAGGTGAACGCGTACCATGCTTGTAGGAGATATGACAGGTCGACACCGACAGGTTTTTGACAGGCGGTAACTGTGAGGTAACCGAGAGTGGTCGGGCGGCACTTTCAGCGGGGAGCGGGAGTGGCCATACTGTACGAGTACTCTTTATTATACTGTGCTTACGTGCATATTAGTGCTAGTTTTTGTAATCCAAAATTAGGCGAACCTAATTGACAGGTCATTATGAATACAAAAAATCTTAAGTCCCTTATTGCCATGAATAAATAGCACATACTTAATATCGTAACTTTTTTTTAAATATTTTTTTAGTTTTCATACATTTTTGTTACTCTCCTCTTTTGTTATCCCATACAAACTATATATGGAAATAGTAACACGATAGGAAAAACCGGCCAAGAGCGTGTCGGGCCACGCTCAGTGTAGGGTTCCGTAGTTTTCCGTATTTTTCTCAAAAACTACTGAACCTATCAAGTTCAAAACAATTTTCCTAGAAAGTCTTTATAAAGTTCTACTTTTGTAATTTTTTTCATATTTTTTAAACATATTATGGTTCAAAAGTTAGTCCTTTAGGAGCGATTATTTCCGAAAATATTAATATTATCAAAAAACGATCTTAGTAAACCCTTATTTATTTTTAAATACCTATCCAACAATATATCACACGTTGGGGTTGGAATGAAAAAAAATATCAGCCCCCACTTTACATGTAGGAGGGGTACCCTAATAAAACATTTCTTTCCCCTTTTTATTTTTGCACTTTGTTGGCGTGATTGATATACATATTGGTACTAAATTTCAGCTTTCTAGTGCTTACGGTTATTTAGATTATCCGCGGACGGACGGACGGACGGACAGACAGACATGGCGAAACTATAAGGGTTCCTAGTTGACTACGGAACCCTAAAAATCGTATGTGACACTTGAATTAGGATTGAGAAAGCTAGTTGATAATTTTGAGTAGAAATAACATAATATTTTTCAATAAAACACGTTTAATAAAATGGACAAAAAAATTTAAAGGCTCATCTGTTCTTTTCTCAGTTTTAAAAGTTAAAAAAGTGGCAATGGCTAACCGTTACAAATTGAGATCTCTAACCCCACCGTCACGTACCAACTGCAGCAATAAAAGTAAAGTAAGTAAGTAAGTAAATATTCTTTATTGCACCACAAGGATAACAGATTACAAATAGCAGACATTAAACATAGGTAGAAACAGGCGGTCTTATCGCTGTAAGCGATCTCTACCAGACAACCTTAGGGTAGCAGGAAATAAAGAATAGACATTTTGAAAATGGTAGTGCAAGAAATAATTAAAGGAATAGGAAAATTACACATACACTAAGTTAAATAATTATATACACCAATATTAAAAATAAAATATAAAAATAAATAAATAAAAATAAAATATCATGTACACAAACATACACATATAAGTATTAATACATACACAAATGCATACACACACATACATACATACATAACATAACATACACAGCAGCAAATTAAGGCAGAGATAGGTAATGATTCTTTAGTAAAGTTTTGAAGCTTTCAAGTGATTTAGCACACCTAATCTCTAACGGCAGGCCGTTCCACAGCCGAACCGCTCGAAACGTGAAGGAGTCATTGTAAAACTTTGTAGAGGAAGGAGGAGGAGCAAGTTGATATTTCCGTGAAGGTCTGACGGAGGACAGATAATTAAAACGCTCTTTAAGATAGGAAGGAGTAGAGGGGTTGAAAAGAATATTATAGAGAAGAGCTAAAATATGAGAATTACGGCGGAGACGAATAGGGAGCCACTTGAGCTGGGCGCGAAAGTTGGAAATGTGGTCAAATTTGCGCAGTCCAAATATGAATCTAATACAAAGGTTTTGATAGCGTTCGAGTTTATTAAGCTGGTCCTCATTAAGATCTGGATAACAAGTGTCTGCATAGTCTAAAATTGGCATAAGAAGCGATTGTGATAGCGCAATTTTGGTCGCGATAGGCAAGAAGTTTCGTAATCGGCGAAGTGAACCCATTGACGCAAACACCTTCCTGCTTACCTCGTTAATCTGAGGAACCCAAGATAAATGACAGTCTATTAAAACCCCAAGATTCTTTACCTGTTTAGAAAAAGGAATTACGACATCATCAAACGTTATGGCAGGCAGCGCAGAGAAATCTATCCTAGGAATTAGTTTGGAGCTACCTACAATAATCGTTTGGGTTTTTGCAGGGTTGACTACAAGTCCGTAACGCCTACTCCAATCAGAAATGCAGTCCAAGTCACGATTTACGGTGTCGATAATTAAAGAGAGATCGCCAACTGTGCCTTGGGAATAAATTTGAAGGTCGTCGGCATAAAGGTGGTAAGAGGAAGAAATATTACTTGTGATAGAATTTATAAAAATAGAAAAAAGAAGAGGAGACAACACGCCACCCTGCGGAACGCCAGCCAACGTGTTGCACCACGAAGAAAGGATAGAATCAACTTTAACACGTTGCCGACGACCTTGCAAATAGCTGCCAAACCAATCAATAACCCCGGGAGATATATTAAAGGATCGCAGCATTCCGAGCAGCACGTCAAAATCTACCGTATTAAAAGCGTTGCTAAAGTCTAACAGTGTCAACACGGTGACTTTCCTGCTATCCATTCCGGCTCGGATATCGTCCGTAATTTTTACCAGAGCGGTAGCCGTACCATGACCCTTACGAAAACCGGACTGAAAAGGATTCAAGAGCTCGTGCCTGTTCAAGAAAGACGTTAATTGTTGATGTACAAGGCGCTCAAGGACTTTTGAAAGGAAAGGGAGGATAGAAATAGGGCGATAGTCACAGAAAGAGGAAGGATTAGACTTCTTAGGAAGGGGGATGATATCAGCGTCTTTCCATAGTGCAGGGAAAACATTATGAAGAATTGAGAAGTTTAAGATGTGAGTTATAATAGGTAAAAGGAGATCAAGAAGAGGAAAGAATCATGTTACGGCTAACGTTGTCAACCCCAACTGCATTGGAGGAAATAGTTAGAATATTCTTTTTAACATCGCTTTCTGTGAATTGAGTTAAACAGAAAGAAGGATAATCTGGAAGTGAAATGTTAGAAAGAAAATTGAGAGTGTTTGATTTAGCTGGTCCAGAAAAAGTAGTAGAATTAGAAAAGTGCTGATTCAAGCGATCAACATCAATATTGGTGCTGTTGGAATCTTGTGCAGATTTGCCAACTCCTATCGATCTAAGAAATCTCCAAACTTTAGCAGGATCACCATTCTCAACAGCCCTGTGTATGTGGCGCCTCTGGGCATCGCGGCACACAGTACTGCACCTGTTACGCAATGTATGATACCTGCATTTGTTTTTATCAGACGGGTTTCCTTTGTATTTCGCTTTGGCCAGATTTTTCTTGACTATGAGTGACTTAATATCTTCAGTCAGCCAAGGAGCGGGAACATGTTTGATTTTAATCGGGCGTATCGGCGCGTGTATATCGTAGATGTGAGTAAGAAGAGAGTTAAAAAGAGACACTTTATTATCTACGGTATCCGCCGCGAATATCGAATCCCAATTAACTGAATCTGCATCTTCACGTAGCCTTTCAACATTCATCCGACCAAAACTGCGCTGAAGAAGAATCTTGGGAGACACTTTAGGGGGACGAATCCTATATGATAGAAACAGGAGATTATGATAGGAAAAGGCATCCGCAGAGTATTGATTATATCTAGCAACATGATCAGTAGAAGAGACCAGAGTAATATCCAGAAGCGAAGGAGTACAATTTGGAAAGTAATGAGTAGGATCAGAAGGTAAGATTGTTAAGTTACAAGCATTAGCTATGGATTTAAGAGATTTTGACCGAAAATCATTCTTGAGTAAACATGTGTTAAAATCGCCCATAATAATATGGTGATTATAGGACGGTAGAAGGTCTTCAAGAAGTTTTTCGAAGCAGTTAAAGTAGTTAACTCGAAGAGAGGGAGAATAGAAAACACCAAGAAGAAGTTTTGAGTGAGAGAAGCACAGCTCTAGAAACAAGTACTCTGCGGTGTCGGAAGAAAGTGGTTGAGGCGACATGGCAATGATTGAAAATGGAATGTGCGAACGGATATAAATTGCAACCCCTCCTCCTCCTCTGCACGCACGATCATTCCTTACTAAGCGAAAACCAGGTAAGGAATAGGATGTAGATGGTAAACACGGTTTCAGCCATGACTCGGACACCAGAATTGCATCAATTTTACTAGATTCGAATGTCGTCAAAAAATCAGTGAAGTGTGCGGGAATACTTTGTGCGTTAATATGAACTATATTTAAGTTTTTGGGAACGTCAGAGAGTTGTCGGTCAAGTACGTCATGAAGGGGGGGAGGGAAACTATGGAAACTCTCATTATCTACCTCGGTACAAACTGAAACGAAATCATCACTATCACTATTAAAACTTAAATTACTTTCCGATGACATTGCCTTTGTGTATATAATAAATATGTAATACAATAATATAGAATTAAATATAAATAAATAAAATTTCAATTTATAACTATAAAGATAGATATTTTAACTACCCGCCAGCAGTAAGAAGTACAATTAATCTCATGCAACAACAATAAAGTAATTTTGACGTGAAACGAAACGCTTTCACATAAATGGCAGCACTGCGTATAACGTCAACTGTCAGTCTGTCACTGTCAAAAGTGTCAAAAAAGCCAAGTCAATGATAAAAACACGTTGAACATAATCCCAGTTAACCGGCCAAATAAAGATTACAGTAATAGTGTATTTGAGAAACAAAAAGAAGGTAGAAATTACGCAAATGAAATAACACGGACAAGTAAAGGAGTGAGCCAGCAGTTAACTTATAAGTACTAAGGATACTGGAAGAAAAATCAAACTCTAGGTTTTTGAGCAGCTTGCCGCTTCACCTTCCCAGCCCGTTGGTTTTCAGCTGGTCCTGACGCGCCTGCGCCACCGGTCTGGGGCGCCGACTGCGCAGACGTTGCGGCTTGTACAAGATCTAGATCTTCACGACGAGTTACGCAGCGTTTACCATCCTTGCCCAAAACGAAGATGTCACCGTCTCGTGTAAAGCAGCTCCGAACTCCGAACCGCTCCCTGGCCGCCATAAAGAGTTCATGCCGAGTTGCCGTTAGGAACTCAGACATAACTACTCCGGAACCCTTCAGTTTAGTCTTACTAAACCAGACGTTATTGCGATCAGAGAGCTCGCGGAATTTAACCAAGATGGGTCTAATAACATTACTTCGAGGCCGGCCCATCCGATGACTCCGGGCAATGTCTTCCAATGTCAGCTCGCTCTTGAGGTGTCTCTTCAGCAACTCCACAATGGTAGCCGATGTGTCCTCACCGCTGGCCTCAGCCACGCCATGGAAGAGGAGTATTTTACGACGCGAACGCATCTCTAAGGTGTCCACTTGTTGGGCCAGGAACTCCACTTGTTGCTGCAGGGCCTCTATCGACTTCAAAACAAATGCTCGGAAGGACTCAAACTGTGCCGCGATTGTTGCTATTGTAGGACTACCGGGAGTGGCTTTTCCAATCTGGTCCTGAAAATCTGCCATTCTTGTGTTGAACTGCTCCGACATGTCTGCAATTGTCCTCTTCATTGACTCCATAGTGACAGTGACAGTGGTGTGAAGAATAGGTTGGTGTAGAATTAAGTGAAAAAATCAGAGAACTGCGGGTAGGTAGCTTATATCACCTAAGCATTAAGTTTATACAAAATTTTGACTTTAATAATAACTTTTTCTAATTTAAAATAAAATATTAAAACAGATGATGTGTTACTCGTTTTCTTTGCCTACCCTCATAAATAATATAATTTATTGAAATTAATTTCCGTAGAGTAGGTACCTAGTCATCAATGCATGTTAATTATAAGATGTAATGTTTTGAAAAGAAGTTGCCCGCCGAGTTTCTTGCCGGTCCCATAGTGGATACCCCCCTCCTAACTGAGGGGGGACTGAAATCTTCTCGAGGCTGAGGCGTAGGGTTAGAGCCGGCGTAGCTTTATTTGACGTTCATATGCGCATTGTAATATGCCTACTTGGAAAATAAATATTTCATTTTCATTCATTTTCATTTCAAAATTTCCCGAATATACAGTGAAATAAAAAGGACCGTTAAAATTTTGCATCCTGACTTTTGAGGTCATAATGAACAACTTTTAATATGGGACGAATGCTGAATTCGTTAAAAAAATTTGGCTGTTCCATGGAAATGAGCGGCATCATGACGCTCGAAATGTATGAAACATCCAAATTTCATTTCGCGATTTCAGCATTGGCTCCATAATGAGCATTTCTTTTTTTTTTTTGCCACTTTTATGAAGTGTGATATTCTTGAAAAAAAATATGCTATTTCTACTTACATGATCAAACGAACTTACCTGAAGTGAAGTTCGATCATAATTATCCTGTCTTCGCCGAAGAGATTTAATCTTTGACTATGTAGTAGTAGCCTATGCTACGCGCAAACCTACTCGCACAAGTTTTAGAGGGTAGAGAGAGAAAAAACCGCATTCTTTTCTCCCTCCACTATCCCACCCACAGACCGGACATTCCCAACTGCCAGGCCAACCTCATTCTTTTTAGAGCACGAAGGGGTAATAGGAAATAGTAGCAACATTGATAATTAGGGGAAAAGTGAACAGGTAGCGACAGCAACCTTCCTGGGTAGGGTGGGTAGTTAAATCTCTTCGGCGAAGACAGGATAATTATGATCGAACTTCACTTCAGGTAAGTTCGTTTGATCATGTAATTATCCTGTCTTCGTCCTCAGAGATTTAATCTTTGACTATGTAGATGTTCAGAGAGCAATCAATGTTGCTAAATAAATCAATAGTACATAAATCAAAATAACCATTTATTCATTTGTTCGCAAGGACAAATCTAAAAGAAATCAAGGTAACAAGTACTCTTTTTCAATAATAATTATGACAATCTCATCAATTAACATATACTTATAACGTATAAAAATAACAATTATGTAGTACCTATATATAATAACAATTATAAGTATGGCCCTATTGTGATAACAAAGAGTTAAATAAGCTGGTTTCAGAATTAACTATAGGTCTATTATAAAAATTCGCAAAGGCAGTTGATCGCTCGGTCCAGCCAGCTGACTTTCGAATGACATCGACGCTTAGCCCAGCGCGCGAGGCAGCCGAGGTTGCCGCGTGCCTCGTGCTGTGGGCGGTAAAAACAGAAGTGTCGATGCCACTCTCTGTGAGGGTCTGCTTTATCCAACGCCCTAGACTTTGTGATGAAGCTGACCTGTGCGGCTTCTTATAGGTCAGAATAAGGCTCTCCTCGGTATTAGATCGTAAAGATGATGTTACTAAGACATACTTTTGTAAAGTCGACGCTGGGCAAACACCAGGGCGAGAGCGGAAAAAGGTAAATTTAAAATTGGCTGAGCTCTGCCAATTGACGAGGTTTTAATTAAGTTAGTGATAGTTATAAGTAATCGATCATCAAATTCCTTTATATTTGACATTTTTATAAATGATAGAGTTTGCAATCTCTGTCCCGTGGCAAGGGCTAGCAACATAACTAACTTTTTAGACAACTGCTCTAAATTAATTGCATCATTATTCATGTCCTCTAAGTAATTTAGAACAATATTAACATCCCATGTACAAACATACCGTGGAAATGTTGGTTTTAATCGAAAAATCCCTCTGAAAAAACGTTTAAGACTTAAATCATCACTTAATTTATTTAAAGATATTAAAGAAATAGCTGACCGATGACTGTTTAATGTGCCATATGATGACCCATTTTGAAAACAATTCGTAAGAAATTCTAAAAGGGATGATATTTTGAAATCATAACAATCTAAATGCCTTTGGGAACAAAACTCCCACCATAACTTCAGGCTTGTAGTATACTGAATTCTCGTCTTCTCTGAAATTGACGATAGCATGACCTCTAATGCCGTCTCAGGTACGCATTGCCTACGGAATCCTTCCCGGATAACACACACGCTACCAGGGAAAGGTGACGGTGTAACGGGTGTGTTGATCTGAAAGGAGAGGAAACGAGATATTTACTAGGTGGAAATATTACAGTTTCTTTGATACAAAGAGACATGTAAAATGGGTACCATGGTTGAGATGGCCATTGGGGAACGACAACAATACCTGTTGCTTTGTCCGAGACAACTTTTTTCAACGTCTTTAAAATCAAAGCAAAGGGAGGGAATGCGTAAAAATAAAATTGGGACCAATCCACCGTAAACGCATCAATGTTGTACGCAAAAGGATCTTTTTTCCAGGATATGTATAGGGCACACTTTGCATTTATGCGAGAGGCGAATAAGTCTATACCTGGCTCCCCAAAACAGCGTACAATTCTAGCGAATTCTTGTGAACCTAACTCCCATTCCGTGTCAATATTTAATTTTCTGGATTCGCTGTCTGCCTCGACATTAAGTGATGACCTTATATAAGAAGCATATATAAAAATTTTCCTTGCCTCACACCAACTCCAGATTTCCCTAGTAATTTTGTTTAAATGTGGGTACTGGACGCCCCCCATTCTATTTATGTAAGAAACTGCTGTTGTGTTATCTACGCGCAAAAGTATATGACATTCTTTTTTATTATTAGCAAAAGTCATAAGACCAAAATAGGCTGCCAAAAGTTCGAGATAATTTATATGATTGACTCGTTCTGTGGCCGTCCAGTGACCGCCAGTTTTGTTAGTACCACACGCTGCACCCCAACCTGTTGTTGAAGCATCAGTGTAGATTTCAAGCTCATAGTTTTGATCTCTGATTGGATTAATTGCGACTAAAATGTTATTCTTCCACCACAGAAGATCATCATATAAATTGTCCGCAACTTCCATGAATGAATCATAATTTTCATTATTATTGAGTAAAGCTAAGTACTTAGCTCTTTCTAAAGACTTTGTGTGCAGCCACCCATATACAATTGCTGGACACGCCGCGGTAATGGAGCCCAAAATACAAGCAAAATCGCGAATACGCATTCTGTTTGACGTAAATAACCGAGTTATTAGTTGTAATATTGTTTGTCTCTTTGTGTCTGGTAACTGTATAGACATTGTTTTGGAATCTAATAAAAAACCCAAGAATTTGCATGTAGTTTGGGGTGCCAGGTGAGACTTTTCGTAGTTGATAACAAAACCTAACCTAGTCAAGCAATTAATAGTAATATTTGCATTTTCTAGGCAATTTTTAGCTGAGCTTCCTAAACACAGTATATCATCCAAATACCTAACCGAAATTAGGCCTTGAGATCTTAGATATGTTGCAACAGGTTGTAAAATCTTCGTAAATATATATGGCGCCGAACAGAGCCCAAATGGGAGAGCAACAAATTCAAATAAATTGTCTTCTAAAAAAAATCGTAAAAACTTTGTATGACTTTCATGTATAGGCACTAAAAAATATGCTTCCTTAAGATCTATATTAATCATGTGACAGCCTGGAAACATTAGCTTAGACGCTGTTCTTACATCCTCCATTTTGAAATGTTCTGAATAAACATACTTGTTCAACTTTTTTAAATTTAAAATAAATCTTTTGCTACCGTCACTTTTCGGAATTAAAAATATATCAGATATAAATTGTCCCGCCACGGGATCACAATGCCTTATAGCGTTTATTTGTAGCAAGTGTTGTATTTCATTATTTATGTCAGATAGTTCGTTAGACGTAAAAGAACGACGTGGATAGTCAGAGACGTTTTGAACAGGTTTCATAATAAAAGGGATCTTATAGCCTGACACAGCGGATATTATAAAATTGTCCTCTGTAATTAATTTCCATTCATCAACAAAATATTTTAGGCGCCCTGCATGTACCTGATATTGCGCAGTTAGGTCCGCCGGTTGGTTGAGGATCGCTGCGCAGGAGGAGGTGGTCGTCGTGTTGGAGGTGGAGGTGGAGGCTGACGGCGACTCGGCGGAGGCGGCGGCGGGGGTGCTCGCCTGCGTCCTTGGTATTGGTAGACTGGGGCCTGATATTGGTATGTCGGACCCGACATCGCTGCTCTCGGCCCACCGGGTCTGTGTTGATACGTGTGGCCCCCTCGCTGATATCGCGTTCCCCGGGACGTCGATGGACCTCTGGCATTTAAATTAGGAGTGGTTGATGGTGGTTGGATTAACTGGCCTGTCTTTTTTATGCCACAAGAGTCCTTCACCAACTCACCCAATTTCTCTCCAAACAGAAAAGTATCCCTTTTTCTGTCTTTAAAAGGTTCCGCTAAGGATTTATCTATTAGCGGCATAATGACTGAGCGGCGGGTATCAGTTTCAGCGTAATGAGAATCAGCTAAAATAGTACCCGCGTCATTGAGTGTCCTAATAATATCTGGGATATCCGGAGTTCGTTTCAAGAGGCCAGTCAGAGCCTTGCCTAGCGCTGAAAGCGCTTTGCCAAGTTGGTCCTGCTTTGCAAGCAGCCGTTTATCTCTCAACTTGCATGCCTCGGCCAGCATGGCTCCAATTTCCGGGTTTAGAGACGGGCTTTTTGCCAGAGGAACGTTTTTGGGAAATGGGTATTTTTTCAAAAGCTCCTCTTTCTTTTCTTTTTTAAGGCCGTCCAGCAAAATTTTCTGGAACCTCGCAGCTACTTCGGCCTGCAAATCATCACCAAACTCCAGAGGATCCGCTTCTATATTTCCTAGTTCTTGTAATAAGCTAGGGTCGAACTCATCTTCTACCAAGTTCTCCTGTCTCTCACCAGTTGTAAAGGAACACGGGCTGGTGCACGCTGTGGTTTCAGTGATTTCACTAGCGTCTCCGTATACGACATGCTTGTACGTGTAATCGTCGTATTCCACATCGCGCGTTTGCTGCTCTTCGATGTTGCAGATATCTCGCAAGTCCTCAGTTTCATTAGGTTGGTAGCCATCAAATTGTATAGCTTCATTGTGCTCGGTATGCTCTGGAATCCGAGCGAAAAAAATAATTAATAAATTTAATAAATTTCTACTGAGGGTAGATATTGTCGCCCAATGAATGCAAAGGGCTTAAAAAAAAGGAAGTTATATGTTAATAATATAAATACGGTATTTCCGATGAATGCAACGGAAACAACAAGATGCCCGATGAATGCAACGGGTTTTTGGATAAAACAAATAAATTAGGAATTATATCATCCGAAGAATGCAACGGATATAAAATATTTCCGATGAATGCAACGGAAATATTTGGCTTAAGCAAAAGAAATAGCTCGATGAATGCAACGGCTTTTCCTTTAATCAAAATAATATCACTTTTAAATAGAATATTTTCGATGAATGCACCGAAAATACTTGACTATAAAAAATAAAACAAATCACCTTCGTTTTGCACATCCTGCTCATTTGGAGCTATGTTTTGCGACTGATCAGTGCGCCGTTTACGTTTTTAATTTTCTCATCCATCTTTCTTCTCGAGATTCACCATGCGGTCGCTTCGACATAATTAACTTTAACTTTAACTCAACTTCACTTTTTTTGCACTTGTGCGAACGCCGCGCGCGCACGGACAAGAATGAGGTTGGCCTGGCAGTTGGGAATGTCCGGTCTGTGGGTGGGATAGTGGAGGGAGAAAAGAATGCGGTTTTTTCTCTCTCTACCCTCTAAAACTTGTGCGAGTAGGTTTGCGCGTAGCATAGGCTACTACTACATAGTCAAAGATTAAATCTCTGAGGACGAAGACAGGATAATCAGAATTACTAGCCCTTTCAACCCTAGTAGTTAAAAAAATTGTCCCATACAATTTTTTCTTATTTTGTTACCATTTTCCGTACATGTTGTATGGGGTAACAAAAGAGGAAAGTAACAAAAATGTATGGAAATTCTGGGATACTTTTTGTCTCCCAGTGAGATTGAAAGTACTCGTGATTCTGAGTACAATTGACCTAAAATTCCTTAAAACAATAAAAAAAAAAATATTGGCAAAAAAAAGAAATGCTCTATTAATAAAAGTTGTTCACTATGACCTCAAAAGTCACTATACAAAGTTTGAACAGTCCTATTTATTTCACCGTGTATATTATTGTGTTCGATTCGGTTTAACTTGTATTCGTAAATAGGGAGTTGAATCCATTGTTATTAACTTATTGCTTCTCCTCTACCAAACTTTTCTAAGGTGGTATGTAGGTTCAATACAAGATAATATTTCTTACAAAATGCATTTGGTATGGCGTGGGTATGGCAGCCTACTTCAGTAAAATCCGTAGAGTTCAAGAAAATGTCTATGCTAACCAAGTAATGAAAGATTGCAATACACAAAATTGCTTTCTAAGCGTTTCTAAAAGTATTCGAAGCATTTCGTAAGGAATGCGTGGAATTTAAAGTGACGCACGATATTGTAGACTATACTGTCGGTAAGACCGGTGGAAAATACTGTCTATCAGGTATGATAGACGGTATTTTCCACATTGACTTTAGATCGTCATTTCCTGGGTTCGAATCCCGGTAAGGGCATTTATTTGTGTGCTGAGCACAGATATTTGTTCTTGAGTCATGGACGTTTTCTATGTATATAAGTATTTGTTTATTATATATATCGTTGTCCGAGTACCCACAATACAAGGCTTCTTGAGCTGACCGTGGGGCTCAGTCAATCTGTGTAAGAATGTCCTATAATATTTATTTTTCCTCTGAATAAACTAACATTTCTTTTCACATTCAAATAAAGGAGCATTAACAGCTAAACTTTTTTTTTCTACAGACAGTCAACAAAACTACATGAGCATGGGCGTCTGCCGAACAGATTCCCTGAACATCCAGCTAGAAGTCCCGCCAGGACACAGCAGCGGATTGGCGGTTCATGAGGAGAACTGCGCTCTCCTCATATCACATGTAGTCGCTCAGTCTCCCGCTTACAGGTATCTCTTTCATCCATGTTGCATTTGAAAGAGAAGACAGACTATAGGAGTAATTTAGTAGAAGTCTCGTTAGGACAAAGCAGCGGATTGGCGGTTCATGAGGAGAACTGCGCTCTCCTCATATCACATGTAGCCGCTCAGTCTCCCGCTTACAGGTATTATCTCGCTCATCCATGTTGCATTTGAAAGAGAAGACAGACTATAGGAGTAATTTAGTAGAAGTCCCGTTAGGACACAGCAGTGGATTGGCGGTTCATGAGGAGAACTGCGCTCTCCTCATATCACATGTAGCCGCTCAGTCTCCCGCTGGCAGGTATCTCGCTCATCCATGTTGCATTTGAAAGAGAAGACAGACTATAGGAGTAATTTAGTAGAAGTCCCGTTAGGACACAGCAGCGGCTTGGCGGTTCATGAGGAGAACTGCGCTCTCCTCATATCACATGTAGCCGCTCAGTCTCCCGCTTACAGGTATCTCGCTCATCCATGTTGCATTTGAAAGAGAAGACAGACTATAGGAGTAATTTAGTAGAAGTCCCGTTAGGACACAGCAGTGGATTGGCGGTTCATGAGGAGAACTGCGCTCTCCTCGTATCACATGTAGCCGCTCAGTCTCCCGCTTACAGGTATCTCTCTCATCCATGTTGCATTTGAAAGAGAAGATAGACTATAGGAGTAATTTAGTAGAAGTCCCGTTAGGACACAGCAGTGGATTGGCGGTTCATGAGGAGAACTGCGCTCTCCTCATATCACATGTAGCCGCTCAGTCTCCCGCTTACAGGTATCTCGCTCATCCATGTTGCATTTGAAAGAGAAGACAGACTATAGGAGTAATTTAGTAGAAGTCCCGTTAGGACACAGCAGCGGATTGGCGGTTCATGAGGAGAACTGCGCTCTCCTCATATCACATGTAGCCGCTCAGTCTCCCGCTTACAGGTATTATCTCGCTCATCCATGTTGCATTTGAAAGAGAAGACAGACTATAGGAGTAATTTAGTAGAAGTCCCGTTAGGACACAGCAGTGGATTGGCGGTTCATGAGGAGAACTGCGCTCTCCTCATATCACATGTAGCCGCTCAGTCTCCCGCTTACAGGTATCTCGCTCATCCATGTTGCATTTGAAAGAGAAGACAGACTATAGGAGTAATTTAGTAGAAGTCCCGTTAGGACACAGCAGCGGCTTGGCGGTTCATGAGGAGAACTGCGCTCTCCTCATATCACATGTAGCCGCTCAGTCTCCCGCTTACAGGTATCTCGCTCATCCATGTTGCATTTGAAAGAGAAGACAGACTATAGGAGTAATTTAGTAGAAGTCCCGTTAGGACACAGCAGTGGATTGGCGGTTCATGAGGAGAACTGCGCTCTCCTCGTATCACATGTAGCCGCTCAGTCTCCCGCTTACAGGTATCTCTCTCATCCATGTTGCATTTGAAAGAGAAGATAGACTATAGGAGTAATTTAGTAGAAGTCCCGTTAGGACACAGCAGTGGATTGGCGGTTCATGAGGAGAACTGCGCTCTCCTCATATCACATGTAGCCGCTCAGTCTCCCGCTTACAGGTATCTCGCTCATCCATGTTGCATTTGAAAGAGAAGACAGACTATAGGAGTAATTTAGTAGAAGTCCCGTTAGGACACAGCAGCGGATTGGCGGTTCATGAGGAGAACTGCGCTCTCCTCATATCACATGTAGCTGCTCAGTCTCCCGCTTACAGGTATCTCGCTCATCCATGTTGCATTTGAAAGAGAAGACAGACTATAGGAGTAATTTAGTAGAAGTCCCGTTAGGACACAGCAGCGGCTTGGCGGTTCATGAGGAGAACTGCGCTCTCCTCATATCACATGTAGCCGCTCAGTCTCCCGCTTACAGGTATCTCGCTCATCCATGTTGCATTTGAAAGAGAAGACAGACTATAGGAGTAATTTAGTAGAAGTCCCGTTAGGACACAGCAGCGGATTGGCGGTTCATGAGGAGAACTGCGCTCTCCTCATATCACATGTAGCCGCTCAGTCTCCTGCTTACTATCTTCCTCTTTTATGTTGCATTAGAAATAGAAAGACATTTTTGAGCTTTCACCAGTTTTCATCAGGAGCGGATTAGCTTCAACGCCCATTTATCGGTGACCCCTGTAGCGTAATTATAACCCAAGCACAAAATTTAAATTTTGGAAAAAATCCCGGACACAGTGAACCGATTTCCGTCACCAAATATGTCTAAGAACACTTACGACTAATTCAGCTTTCAAACAATAAAACTAAACCTAAATCGGTTCATCCGTTCGAGAACTACGATGCCACAGACAAACAGACCATATAGACAGACATGTCAAACTAATAACACCCCGTCGACGTCGGGGGTTAATATAGAAAGAAATTAGAATAATACAAAATAGGTAATAAATAGAAATACAGGATAAAGGTAGATATAGGTAGGCAAATCCAGAATCCGGAAAAACAATAAGAGCGGAAGGCTTTTCTCTAGGTAGCTGATTTGACTAGAAGGAAAGCAGCCTTACAATATAAGGGGTTGGAAGAAATCAAATCGTGATATTACTATGAGAGGTTAATTGCCACGTACACGCTTCGCCACAATTGACTCAGCAGTCGACTTCTACAGTCCACGGGAGGAAAGGCATTGAAATTTTAAACCTGTCATCACAAGGCCATTAACTAGAAAAGAAAATATTGATCTATAAACAGTTTATTATTATCCTTATTTACTTGAGCTGTCTTTACCGCCAATAATAAAACACTGACGACAATAGAAACAAGTCATTATGAAGATTAGATCTCAACACCATTAGATTTCCTTGAACATTGTTTATTATTTCTATTTTGCAATTTTTAGTTTATTTTTATAATCGTAGTACATAATAAGTCATTTGGATCTTGTTTATGCAAACATACGTACATATAATCAATTAATCACGCCTGTATTCCCATAAATTCTTGGTATATTAGGAACCGTTCCAGTTTTGATTTAAAGGAACTCGGATTGGTGGTGGAAGATTATTCCAGCACTCTGTTGTGTCTCTTATACTCTTTGGTCCAAACATTTATTCTATTCATGCTGGCCAAAGTGGACATCATAATATACTTCATCATCAATAGTACGTCAAAGGCTTCTATACACGTAACCAGCCGCACAAATTAGTATTCCACCAACTACGAGTCATAGATTTAGAATTATTAAACTAGATTGTTTAGTTAGGTCAAAAAGTGTGTCCACATGAGATGTAATTGTTTGGGCTGGTGTCCCTCTCGCACTTGCTGACAATGTCAACATTATTCAGTGACGTCATCACTGTCATAAATTGGGGATACCAGTCAATTTTCAAAGTTATTACCAAATCTACTAACACCCAATTGAAAGTATTTTTTAATTATACAAATCTTTGATTTACTGGCATCAAAATAATTACATTATAATTATTTTCAAATTTTTTTAAATATATCGAAACCCTAGTTTGAATATAACATTAAAATAAAATAAGAAGTTATAAAGTCGGGTAATATACAGATAAAAATACTACTAATATGGGAACCTCATTAACACTGGCAACACGTGCGAGAGGGACACCAGCCCAAACAATGCCCTCTCATGTGGACCGTTTTCGCTAGTCTGATACGATCGACTTTCTGTTTCAGTAATAAGGTTTAATTTCGTATGGCAAAAAATGTGATTGAGCTGTCCCCTGTAAAGGTCTTTGCTACGAGTATAACGAAAGTTCCAGAAAAATCTTATTAGCTTCGCTTTGATAATACAACTGGCCCGGTTGACAGTTAATCAGTATGTTCCTTATTTGAAAGCATCAATGAGGGTATTAGGATCTATTAGAACTAAAGAGCAAATAACTATACTTTATAAGTAAGTGCAAGATCTTGGCACTGAGAGAAATAACAATGAATAAAATTAAAAGAATGAAAACTTAATTTTTTAGTGGTTTATATAATTCTATCTCACACCTTAAACGTAAGTATTAATATTTACATGAGTGGGAAAGAACAGAATTTAATTAGTGCTTGAAATTGTACGTAAAAGTCACAATTTTATATAGAACTTTGACGTTTAAAGTAACATTTACAGCGGGTCTGTCAAAATAGTGACCAACTCTAAAAATACATGAAAATTTAAATAAATGTTTTATTAAATACCTTTATGAGTTTTTGGTAACAAAACCAGGAACCAACTTTCAATATCAATACATATATATTATGTAGTTTAACAGCAATTTATATAATCATTATTTTCAAATAATTCACTTTCTTTCATTGCATTTTAGATCCGGTTGCCTCCAAATACGAGATCGAGTGATGTCAATCAACGGCCACGAGAACCTGACCCTAGACATAGCCAATGAGATCTTACAGAGACGTAACGATTCGCACAACCCGAAGTACCTGACTCTGAACGTGGAGTTCAGTATGCCGAACACTATTGAGGCATCTAGTGGGGTGTTCAATGTGAAACTGGCTAAGACGACGGCGGGGCTTGGCGTTACTATAACTGGTAAGTTTTTATAATAAATTTCAACTATAATTTAATTATTGATTTGCTTTTCTTTATTTAAGTAATAGTACATTGTGCAACAAGGAGAGGAACTGATATTACTAACGAGAGTAAGTTAAATCGCGGCGGCTTGCCGGAGCGATTTAAATACTTGAGTTTAGTAATATTCATGCTCCCCGAGTTACACACAATGTTTTTCATCACACTCGCAATGTAAATAATATGTAAATAGATGTAAAGAAGTTAAGTACGATACAAGAAATTTCATTATTCCCTTGGGAGAACGATTTTTCTATAACTCACGCTCCGCCTGCGTGCAATAGCACATTTAAAGTGCGGGTGTGATGAAAAATAATTTGTAAGTACGTATGGTGTTTTATTCCCCATTGGTTCGTAAAGTAGCACATTTCTTGTGAGGTCGAAACTTTAAACTGGCATTTCCGAAAAACGTCGTGACACTAGTAACGACGTTTCTCAGTAATGCCAGTTTGAAGTTTCGACCTGACAAGAAATGTAATATTATTATACCTATTTGAGTAAAAATGCCTAATTTTCGAAATCGTCACAAAACCATTTACTCGGTAGGCGAACGTCAAAATTACAATGATCCATTTTCATTTGTCACTTGTCTGAATTTCTCCCTAAATGCCACAAAAACTCTCCCTTCAAGAAATCACTCTGTATCAACGCTAAATACCATCAGTCTTGTTTTTCGATGTGTCAATAATAGTGACGTGTACATTTTCTTTCATTACTGGGAGAGGAAAGTACTTCCAAATTAACTGGGTCGTTGAATCTGATTTTGTTTTCTAAGAATATTACGAACGTTTGACCGTCAATATTTATGGGTGAAAGCAAAAGGAAAACTGCATAAAATATTTTTCTAGCAAGTTGACACGAATTGCTAGTCATATCAATAACAGTAACAATTCAAGTTGTTTTTTAAACTTAGGGGAAAAATTGTAAAAAATATCGCTTTTGGTCTAGAAGTACATGCCCCCTCTAAGAAGACTTTTACGATTTATAACGAACATCGTTGAAATCGCCTTCACATAATCTTAATTTGTTTTCTGGTATGTTTTTCTACCAAAAATCTACATTTTACATTCACTTCAGTCTGCAGACATTTTCAATGACAATATCTTAGACATAAATTACGTCTTTAAATATTTAACGAATAATATTTTCAGGGTGCAAACAAAAACTGTTAAGCAACGAAGAGCCAATGGTGATATCTGACATCAAACCGGGTTCCGTGGCGCATCGCAGTGGCGCCCTAGCGCCAGGCGACCAATTATTGGCCATCAACGGACAACCGTTACATAACTTGTCTTTAGTAAGTACTTTTATATAGCTCTCAATAGGCAAGAGGCTAGTGATTAGTCTTACAGCAAGAGGTTTCCTTTCTGCATTATCTTTTATTGATAAGGATATTTGGGCCAGATAATACCTACCCGATTTAGACTTTTAAGTAGTTGTAAGTTGGTAATTAACAATTCATATTGAAAAGCGTACGTTACGGATGATACACTTAATGATTCAATTTGATTATATTTATAGATTTTGTTTCTCTCGCTAAAAACGAAATACGTAAAATAACGTATAACCATATTGAATTTCAGGACACCGCGTTCAACATTCTTCAAAATTCTCCAGACGATATAATTACACTTAAAATAAGGAAACGTGATTTAACAGAAGATTGGTCAAACATTCATAAACACAACGCAAAACTGGCTTTACAAAGCTTTAGTAACATAGAAATTAAAGCAGTAGTACATAATGGTGATGATTCAGGACACCACACTGACAGTCCTAATAACAGTGCAAAAGAAAGTGAAAGAAGTCACGGCAGTAATGAAAATACAGCAGTTTTTACTGTTGAGTTGATAAAGCAAGAAAATGGACCGCTTGGTTTGACTATTGCTGGAAGCGAAGATGTTACACAGCCAGTATTACTAAGTGGACTTGTTGAAGGTAAGAAAGTAAATAGTAAAGCTGTAAACAACGTACTTTAAGTAAAAATGGACTGTGATTCATTCAATAATGTTGATATTTTAGGTGGTGTAGCAGAGAAATGTGGAAAATTAGCAATAGGTGATGAACTATTAACCATAAATGGAGAAAGTGTTTTAAATAAGCCGCTCTCAGAGGCTATTAAATTGCTACAACAGAGTGGTCAGCGAGTCCAATTACAACTATGTAGGAAAATTACTGGTAAGTTACGGTTTAGCCTGACATATTTGATAATAGTTGTATTAATTATTGGACTTTTTTGTAAGTTGGGTAGGATAAGAGGAAGCCGTTTTTATTTTGTTCAAGTCATAAAAATTACGCTAACTGTGCATAATGTTAGCTGTAAGAAGGCATACAGTTTCCTAATACATTATCTGCGTATAACATATCTTGAAAAGTTGTGGTGGTTGGTAGAATTTTTATAGCTAAGTTTTACCACATCCGATCTGATGTAATTGATGCAGGTTCGGTAGAGAGTGCGGAATCCAGCGCAAGGGATTCCAGTCATTCCACTTCCAGCCCTGGACTATCCAATGACAGTGCTGTTGAATCCTGGGATCAAAACACACCTGTTAGATCTAGCGCAAGTTGTGGTAAGCAAACTTTTGTAAATAAAAAATATCATATACGATTTTAATAGATTTTCTTAACATTTTAAAACAGTTTATATTGTAGGTAACTCAGAAGTAATAGAATACGCTATACCTGACAAAAATAGACTCACCGACAAGCAACCATATTCACCCACCGATGAAGATAAACTGATGGCATCAAACTACAACTCCGTTGCACCGTTCGGCGTAAACGATCTGCCACTGCCTAATTACTCATTAAATAATTCCTTGAAGACCTTCCATTATGAAAATACTTGCATCATCCCGGAAAATACGTTAAAAAACAAACAAAACATAACTAGAGAAGACGATGTACAACAAATAGAAATACTTACAACAAACATGAAGGATTGTCAACTACACAATATGGAGAAGTCTTCTTGCAAATGTGATTACATACAAATGTCCCCATATGGCATTGTTTCTCCTAAAAGTAGAAGACCGAACTGGGATAACGATTATTTAAATAATGGAATTTATACCGTCACAACACCACAGAAATCTCCTTTGAAACCAAATGTACCTGGTACGAGTTTTCAATTTTCTACGAGTCCCGTGTATGAAAATGATGTTCCAAGTAAGTTTAATACTACTACAATTGACAAGATTTCATATTTTTGAGTACTACTTTTTATTGTTTGGTTTGAAAGAACTTAATACTAAAAGATACACGTATTTTTTTATTTTTCCATAAACTGCTATTTTAATGAGAAAATCCCTTCTTATTACTACTTCGAGCAGAAAGAGCGTAAGTTACAAACGTCAAGACACAGCTTCTTGACGCCACATGTGTTGTATCATACACCTAAGAAAACGACAAAATCATTTCTAAAAAAAAGTTTTTCCCCTCACTAGCTCGGAAACACGTGTTTTGTCCTTTAATACCAGCGGGTAAAAACGCATTTTATCCACTAGTGGGTAAAGTAATTTGACCTTGAATAAAGTCAAATTAACTGCTTTAAAATTGATAAAAGTAGGTGAATCTAGTAATTAAGATGATTTACCACCTGTAGAACTACTGGAAGCAGTGATAAACGCATTTTTTTGCGTTGTAGTTTCCTCGCTATAGTGAGGGGAAAAGTTTTGTGTTACACTCGGGTGCAAATGTATTTTACTTCTCGTGTGTTAAAAAACTCGCAAGTTCAGGATTCTATTCTCGAACCACTCGCTTCGCTCGTGGTTCAACTATAGAATCCTTTCACTTGCTCGTTTTTCAATTCCACACTCGGCGTTAAAATACAACTTTGCCCCCTTGTATAACAAATAACTATTAACAGTCAGCTCAAGAGAGTCCGGTATGTCTGACTGTCAAGTGTCACTGTCAACCAATAGTGAATGACTACGAACCATAGACTAAGCCATGAAATTTTTAATATCTTTGCTACGAACTGTGATAAGTGTCACTGTAAAACTCAAGTGACATCCCAACTGGAAGATATTTTTGTTATAGTGGCAGCTCTAAATCAGCTATTTGATGTCACTTCCCCTTTAAACAATTTTTAAGATTTTTTTATACTAAAAATACGGAAAAAAAAATTAAAAAAATATTTATGTTATCTACAAGCGTATATCTCGAAATGGTTTTCGATTTAGGGACATGAAAATTTTGAAACGTTGTCACTTAATACAGTGGTTTAGCTTTTATCAGGGACACTTAAAATTTTACCTACATAATAAGTCAATAAACGTGTATTTCATTAGAAGCATTTCCAAACAAACTTAACGATTTTTAATGAACCTCTGACGAAATAGGTAATGAATAATGCATACTATTATTCAACAAACTGACATTCATGCATGATTTATACATTCCTTTTGTCGCAGTAACTGTAAACAAACTTAGATTGTCCCCCCACTGGGTAAAGTGGTGAAACAACCACTGGGCACAGGCCCGTCCTCTTGATTTGCACCTGAACAATTTAAGTCGTTCCACTATCTCTGTTTGGGCTTTTTTGTTATAAATGGGCTTACTTACTCGTGACTATAGACTAGCCAAGGTGAATGGGGCAAGCTATCCCAGTATGTGCCAATGTGCCTTGTTCACACTTGATTTGAAAGCTGTTTTATTATATTTTTGCAATGTCTGCGCATCATTACGCATAGACCATATTTACAGCTTCACATTTGCTTAAAATTTCATCCATTTTTATTATTTGTATTCTTCTTCCAGATTTTATGTTTTTTTTTTTACTTTTTGTTTTTGTAATGTAATGATGTGTGTTGCCTAAATGAACATTTGCGACATCCACTTGGCTACACACTAAAATATTAATATCTTCTAACAGGTCTCTACAGCAGCGACACCCTTTCTCCAGCCAAGGGCTCCATCCACCACGTGATCTTATACAAAGACGCCATCTACGATGACTACGGTTTCTCCGTGTCCGACGGTTTGTACGAGCGAGGCGTGTACATCAATCGGATAAGGAAGGGCGGGCCGGCCGATATTGTCGGACTGCTCAGGCCTTTTGATAGGATTTTGCAGGTCAGTAAAGTTCACACATTCACTACCATGTTGTTTTACGTTATACGTTATATGTATATATATATTCACGTCTGTATTCCGTAAAGGAGTAGGCAGAGCACATGAAAGTACTCAAGTTTCAATGCCACTATTGGCAAAAAAAGGGGTGCCATTACAGTGATATGTTGCCATCAGCTTCTCGTTTACGTTACAACACAATTTAACCTTAATTTTTTATACGTTGGTGGCAAACAAGCATACAGTCCGCCTGATGGAAAGCGGTCACCGTAACCTATGGACGCCTGCAACTCAAGGAGTATCACATACGCGTTGCCAACACATTAGAAACTCGTACACTCCCTTTTGCTGTGTTAAGTACACAGCAAAAAGGAGTGTACAAGTTCCAAGGAGGGTTCGGATTGCCAACGACTCAAAGGACAATAGACGGAACAAAGTTCCAAAGTTTTAGTTCCGTAGGTCCTTCCGTCATCAGCACACCGCACCACTATTTTTGCTTACTCACCGACAGGAACACAACGCTATGAGTAGGGTCTAGTGCTATTTGGCTGCGGTCTTTGTAACTTCCGCAGTTGGGCTCTGCTCTAGATTCGAGCGAGATTATATCCGCTGTGCTGTGCCCTACCACACAAAGCGAAATATCATTCGCTATGCCCTACCTCTCACAGTCGACTTCTACGACACCAACGGGAAGAAAGGGGGTGTTTTACGTTATTCAACACAAATTCTATAACATTTAATTGTGTTCCTAGGTAAATGGAACCAGAACGGTGGACTACGACTGTTGTCTGACAGTGCCTCTCATCGCGGCGGCAGGAGATCGGCTAGAGATCGTTGTTCAGCGACTTGCTTCCTCGCGAGTAAGTTTTATTTTACTCCAAACTGAAGTAATGTAAGTAACAGTATTCTTACTAGAAAACTGTGCATAACATATGAAATTTAAAGACATAAGGACCGAAAACACATATATGTACTTGAACAGCAAATCTCCAGTTTTGCTTAAATACCACTCATTGAGATATCTGGAAGAAGATTACCCATTATTATTGCCTAAGTACTTAGCTTAAGGATGTCTGAAATTGGCAAGGTACTATTAATAGATATACCTAGTGGAAGTTTAGGTCTCTAATGGTAGACTAAACAATATATTATACTATTGAGACATTTTTTTTTCTACAGTCAAGTTTCAAGATAGTGAGATGCAAGTGCGAAAAAGCTCATTGATTTTATTGTTGCAGGACCTAAAACTGCAGAGGTTGGACGGGAGTTCAAGTCCCAGTGACAGTAACATAGTGACTAAGACCATTTAGTGCTTAACCCGGCTGTAGTGAACTTACACCAAAGGCCTTGACAAAGATAATTTTAAAGACAATCGTAACAGTGTCTAGTTATAATATAAGTAGTGTATATTTAAAAAAAAAATAGAACAAACTTATAAAATATTGGTATACTCTATTCCAAATACAAAGGCCCGATAGTACTTGAAACTTAAAAACTTAAACTTAAAAGAGCTTATTCTCTTTGCATTTTGATATCTCATTAGAAGCACTTGAAACTGCATACAATTAAAACAAAAGTGCATGTAAAAAATGCTACACCAAAAAAGGTTCTGACCAGATATCTTTTGTTTCCATTAATCGTATAATGACCGGCTTAAGGGCTATCGGGCCTTCGTACTTGATATGGAGTAAAATAACAAATATTAGCAAAACGAGGTCTGTTTCAGGACAGAAAACTAACGAATAGAAAAACATCAGGGTTTAACTGATTATAAAATACTAAATGTAGTTAAAAATAAACGTATAATTTTTAAGATTATAGATATAGATGGTGATGCAATCACTTTGTCGATTTAGTGAAATATAATAGATAGGAATGTGTGTTGGTATGTTAATGTGTAAAATTGTTTTTTAATCCCGTATGTGCCTACATAATTTTTTGTACGAGGATCATGCAAAAAAAACTTATTTTAACGTAGAATCTGCGAAAATTATCGATTTGTTAATTTTTATTTACAACACTTTAAATAATATGTAACATTACAAGCGGCATAGGTACAATCCTTTAAATTAAGTCCTAATATTTAATTTTAAGTATCTTAAAGCCCAACATCCTTAAATTAAATTTCTGTTATTGAATGTCAGAAAATTAAATTAATTATTATAAATGAAATAAAGTCAATCAAAATAGGTATATTTCTTCCATAAATTATTTTCAATATTTTTTTCTTTAGCTAATGTTAAAATATGTTGTATAATATTGCTAAAATATACACTGAAATAAATTTTAAATACTTCAACAAACTTAAACAAAGAAAATAATATGGTGGTTAATAAATTTATAAATATTTACGAGTATTACAATTATATTTTTTCATTATTTTCCACAAACAAAGTGTTTTTATATTAAAGGAAAAAATGGAAAAATTTACGCTTCCGGCGGGACTTGAACCCGCACCATTTTTGCAATCCGTGCAATGCTCTTACCAATTGAGCTACGGAAGCCACGCCGGACTTCGCAAATCTTTCCATGCCTTTCCTTTTGTACACACGTCTTGGGGTGACGTCTAGCGCCATCTACCGACAGACTATTACATCTTGTAACGGCACTGGAGTCTCAAGTTATATTGAGAATTCACCAGTAACAATGTGCTAACCCATACTAAATTAATTTTTATTAAGCAGAAACGTCTGCTAACGATTCTAAACATTTTTATATTAAAGGAAAAAATAACGCAAATTTTAATAGCGTAAATTTTTCCATTTTTTCCTTTAATATAAAAATGTTTAGAATCGTTAGCAGACGTTTCTGCTTAATAAAAATTAAACAAAGTGTTTTCGTTCAAAACACTATAATTTTAAAACCTTAAATTTATGCGTTCAAAACTGACACAAACAATTTACCAAAACAACATATGGGCGAGATTTAATACCAAATCTAGATACCGGCAATATTTCCAAATAAAAGTCAACAAGAATTATCTACGTATTTTATTTCTGTTGGAACAGAGTCAAAAATTACTTGCTGATATGCGCAGCCATATTTTATTTCAAGTTATTTTAAACAATATTGTTTTAAGTGGAGATATCGTAAAGTAAATCTGAAAGTTTTAACTCTGTTGAAACAGAAAATTGAAGTTATGTGTGTAGCCTCTTTGGGTGTGTATATTTTGACATTACATACATACCTACCAGTTTACCAGTACAAGTATAATATGTTTTGTAGTTCAGACAGAAACCATTTGAAATATGCACTCTTTAAGAGCACTTCCACTTTTAAAAAGAAGGTTTGACTCTAATCGCGTTGTCTCTCTTGTGTCTGAAGCCTCTCAACTACTACTTTTTATGTGAGCGCAAGTGTTCTGAAAGGGCGTAAATTTAAAAATGTATTATGAAATTTAATTATTGTATTAAACTTATTTAAAATTAACAAGAAATATTGACAGCCATTTTTTAAATCGATAAAATGAAAGTTATAACTGATTTAGTAACAAATGCCGTACTTAAAGATGTATTTTTTTTAAATCTAAAACATATATACCCTTCTTATGATTGGCATTTTTAATAAACCCTTTTTTCACTATTTTTAACGTTCTAAAACACTCAAATATATAACTCCGAAACTTCTAAATGTTAATATAGAGAATGTAAATAAAATATAATTAGGTAGATTTAATGTTGTTGACCAGACTGATAGTAGCTACTGTTATAGTTATAGCTGAATAGATAATACATTTACAGTTTAAAACTATTGATACTAAAACCGAAGTGGCATGAACAAAATGATAAGTAAAAGAAGTGATAAGTAATATGGGATCGGACCCGAATCTTAGTGTTAAAAATCTATATTACATCTATTAAATGAACACTATGATTAAATTGCGTGGAATAAATCCTTAATCATTGAAGTAGCTTACTTGATTAAACAAAAATATATAGTCCTTATTTTATTTTATGAGTATTACTTCTTTGCGATATAATTTAGTCAGTGCAACTCGCTATTATTATATAATTTTTAAATTATTTGATACTTAATAACCGTACTTTTTCTCCAAAAATCGTTTTCCAAATACAGACCTCATTTGCAAACAGTACTATAAAACGACTGATTCAGTTTTAGAAAAAAATCTTCAGAATGTCTATTTCAAAGGTTTAAGGTGATTTCCAGAACGGATCTTTTTGTTCGAGCCACCTTTGATGTTTGTACCAATAGTTCAAAGTGTTTGGTGTTTCCGTATTGAAACGGTTTTAATGTAATTAACAATTAAAATAGGGTTAACGATGTGTTCTGATTTGCATTCATTACGTTTATACGTGACGTATGTTTGACAATTAAACTGTTGATGTTTTGAATCACAAACGAATCAGATTTTCGATTTCGGTTGTTTCAACAAACTGGCACGAATGGAATGAACAATACTTTGATTGTTTGACTCACACCAGTCACACCTGTATACAGATGTATAGAGGCATTTTCAGAATGCCCCCCCCCCCCCCCCCCCCATTAGCGTAAGATCAAGCCTAAAATTTCTATAAAAAATATAGGCTAGATTCCTACTAGTCAAATCAGCTTCTTTTTAAGAACTGTCAAAACGATTTGCTAATGTGGATTTACTATGAAATACCGAGAAGTGACGTCACGGTCAATTTATTTACTTTATATCTTTTTCTTTGACTTATCAAATAGAAATAATTTTTAAACATAACTACTCTCCATATATTTCTTCTAATTATGTGGTGCTTTATTTCGTGCACTGCATAAAATATTTTATTTTAAGTATAGGAAACTAGCCTATTGTTTTCGTGTTAATTACATAAACTTTAAACGATAATCTTCATTCAGAATATATAAAAAGTAATTTTTAGACAAATTTAATGCTTAATTTTGTCACAAAACTGATAGCGAGTTAATTTTTGTGTTAACAAAATCAGAATCAAAATCGAACATCTTACGCTAATTGGGGGTCCCAAATTCTGATAATGCCCATAGTGCGAAAAGCCTTGTTCGTATTTTTTCACGCTCCCTTCGTATTTTTCCGGAAACGTTCGTTTATGCCATTCTAGTTCAGTCAATGTCAGTACATCTTGTACTGAGACTGACTGAAACAGCATGACACGTTCGTACGTTTCCGTAACAATACGAAGGCAAATCTTTTCGCACTACATCTGTACAGTAATTACTGTCAAGAGTCACTGTTTTATTGGTTAATTGTTACATACATAGACAATTAGACATTTTAACTCTTTCGTGAATTGTGCCCGCTCTGTTGAATATACCTGAACATTACATTTTGTTTTTCGCAGAGATGAACTACACGGTAGCGTTATGACCTAATCGCGTAAGCGCCATAAATTATACGGCGCATACGACGTTTTGGTCTTTCAGTGCTAGTTACGATTGAGACCATTTTATTTTCTGTGACATCTCTGGACATTGATCGAGATCGAGATATGTAAATTTTATGTTTCTTAATTATACTGAGTATTGGTATAAGAAACTTCTTTCACTTATTTTGTATATTTGATAACAAAAACTTAGCGCCTATGCTACTATGCCACATTGTCATAATAAAATTTAAGATTGTGACATTTTTGTTTCTTTTAAGTGTGTAACAATTTATAGAATGTAACTTTAAATTTCTAACAATTTATTAACAATTGAAAATTGGGATTTGTGATTTTGGAAAACGCCTATTGTAAAATGAATTTTATAATTTGGTTATTAATTGTAAAATTGATTTATTATTTTGTAATGGTTTCGCGAGCTACTTTACTTAACAGCATTGATCGGGTTAATGCAATAGTGAAACAATAATAAAAATATAACTTTAAAAAAAATGTTTTTTTAGGAATGTGGCTTTCCTGGTCCTAATGCTTAGTGCAATAAGATATGAAATTTCAACAAAATTCTTATAACATGAATCCTATTGTAGGTAAATTAAACGTAAGGACATTTTAGACGTGAAACGCAACAAAACATAGTTCTTTATTTTACCTACTCTGAAAGTTTTTTTACCAAAATAATAAGATTGCTACAAATTGATTGATTGGCCGATGATTTTTAGGAATATTCTATTTCAAATACGAAGGCCCGATACTACTTGAAACGTAACAAAAGAGCTTAATAAATTACTTAATGTTAATTAATGGCCCGCGTCGGTGCAAACTGCATACAACTAAAGCGGAAGTGCGTGAAATGATATCGGGCCTTCGTATTTCAAATGAGTATTCCTAAAAATAATACATCTATTTCGTTTGAATCTTTTTTTTTTTTTTTACTTTGGATGGTAGTAATATAATTATGTTATGAATAATTTTGAGTTGTGACACTATTGCATAACGCCTCCTTTGTTGCCTACCTCATACAATCTCCGAAAAATAGAAATTAATTGCGCGCAAGTTTTGTACGCCTTAACTCAGACGGTTTCTAAGTTATCTACAATGGTATTTTATCATAAGTGTCCTCAGTCGACGCTGCATAAGGGTGGACGCACACTCACCCGCCCCGCTGCACGCCCCGCCGAACGCTCCGCTCCGAACGTCCACTCAAGCCTTACGGCCCAGCCACGACATTGGTCTAAGCGCGACAGCGGTGAGCGGCAGCCATACGTGCGAATGAAAAGTCCCATCGCTGTGTCTCGCTCCAATGTACGGCCGCCGCTCACCGCTGTCGCGCTTAGACAAATGTCGTGGGCCCGTTTCTCGAAAGGTACAAGCCTTGTATTACAAGTGCGCGAACTGTCAAATCGTATGGGTTGTCATGGAAACACACTTGTAATACAAGGCTTGTACCTTTCGAGAAACGGGCCCCAGCCGTTACACTGAGTTGTCAAATCTATTTTATTTATATCGTTGTATTTTATAGTAACAGACAACTAAGTTGTAAACTAAACCTTACTTGACTCTTACCGTCTCAGTTAGGTAGCATATCTATAGATCAGGGGTCCCCAACCTTTTAAACTCCTTGAAATCTACGATTTAATACCGTCTAAACAAAGGTGGGGAACCCCTGTTATAGATAGTCATTTTTATATTTTATTTTTGTACCCCTCGTTGTAAGAGTTACTTATAACTGTCAATTAATGTATTAATTTAACTAGAAAATCTAGAGTTCAGACCTAAATACCAAATAAAGAAATATGCGTGACTATAACTATGTTTTTTACTTAATTCCTATTCTCACTGAATTGAGAGACAAAATCCACTGAAGGGTGTTAAATATAGATGTTGACAAAGTGACAGAAATACATACATAGGTACATACAATCAGGCTTGTATCCCATAAAGGGGTAGGTAGAGCACATGAAACCACTAAAGTCTCAGAACCACTCTTGGCAATTAAGGGGTTGAAAGAAAACGAAAATATCAAGAAATATCTTGAATAAAATTTTACATTTTATTATTAATTTGTTTTGTTACATATGAGAGCTCAAAAGTTGAAATGTTACTAATTTATCACATAAATTGAACTAGTTAAACTAAATACATGTAATTGATAAAAATTAATATACAGATTATTCTTACGAAAAAGAATATTCCGGAAAGTTACAGCAGCTTTCTTTTACTCCATAATTCCTAGAACTTGTATGTCATTTGGCTAAGTTAATAATACTTCACAGCCACTGGGCAGAAAGCGGTGTACACCTCTCGAAACCCTTGAGTTCTCACACCGGTGTTGCCCTTGAGCCATCTTGGATGTCGCTTTTTGTGGGGGCCCATCTTGTGGGGATGAGTCACCGTCTGCCGGAAATAAAATTGGATACCGTTTTATTAGGCAGGCGTCCGATTTTTTATCCATAGCCCAGTATTTAGTCCATCACTTTCATCAAAATAGACCAGTTCATTTTAGATTCCATTAACTCTCAAATAGTCCTTACACCCTGGCGGGTGTTGCCTCTGCGTGTGTCCCATGATACGGGCAAGGGCAACATCCGCTCGGTGTACCCCTTACATTTCATTAAAGTGTCGAAAGGGCCTCTACGTGTTGGCTTCGGCCCCGCGCACGCCTCCCAAAGGTCCGGAATACCATTGTTCCGTGATGGGAGAGACAAGTAAATATACATACATACATACAATCACGCCTGTATCCCATGAAGGGATAAGCAGAGCACATGAAACTACTAAAGCTTCAGTGCCACTCTTGGCAAATAAGGGGTTGAAAAAAATCGAAACTGTGACACTGCAGTGACAGGTTGCCAGCCTCTCGCCTACGCCACAATTTAACCCATATCCCACAGTCCCCTTTTACGACACCCACGGGAAGAAAGGGGTGGTGAAATTCTTAATCCGTCACCACACAGGCAAAGTAAATATACTTCCATTAAATAAATAATATATAATTATCTAGATCAGTAAAATTGCTGCGAGCAACAACTGAATATATGTATATTAATGTTTTCTTGAAACCTTGTACAAGTATTCATTTGGGGAATACTAATTGGCAATATTAATTGGAGAATCGCTTTTTCTTGTCCGTAGTATGTGAGATGCGAGTCCTCATAGGTATATAGTAGACACACGAAAACTAAATAAAATATTGTTCAACAAATTGCTAGTCATGTCAATAACAGTAACAATTCAAGTTATCGTTTTTAAACTAAGGGGCTTAATTTTTTTTTTTTTTTTTTTTTATACTACGTCGGTGGCAAACAAGTATACGGCCCGCGTGATGTAAAGCGGTCACCGTAACCTATGGACGCCTGCAACTCAAACAGTGTCACATGCGCGTTGCCACCCCATTAGAAACTTGTACAAAAATTGTAGAAAATATCGCTTTTCGTGTACTACGTGCCCTCTAACAAGACTTTTCCGATTTATAACGTACAGTACCCGGCTTTAATGATTGAAAATCGGTTTTTCGTCTTCGTAGAGCATTCTCAGCATCTTGCTTATAAATGTGACGTTAATTGTCTCTGTCCAAAAATCGATGTGCATCCATACTAATATTATAAATGGGAAAGTGTGTGTGTCTGTTTGTTTGTCCGCCTTTCACGCCAAAACGGAGCGGCGAATTGACGTGATTTTTTAAGTGGAGATAGTTGAGGGGATGGAGAGTGACATAGGCTACTTTTTGTCTCTTTCTAACGTGAGCGAAGCCGCGGGCAAAAGCTAGTTCTTTATAAAATAATAAATATTGGAGACATCTTATACACATCAACTTAGCCCCAAACTAAGCAAAGCTTGTACTATGGGTGCTAAGCGATGATATACATACTTAAATAGATAAATACATATATAGAAAACATCCATGGCTCAGAAACAAATATCTGTGTCCATCGCACAAATAAATGCCCTTACCGGGATTCAAACCCAGGACCACCACTTAGCAGTCAGACTTATCGCCGGTAGTACTGTACAAGTGTACATCTAATATGAGTTCTTCATTTGTAAGTCTGACAACGGATTTTGCTAATCTAATATTTTTAATTTACTATGAAAATAGGACGAACAATAAATTATGCAATATAATGTTTCCTTTAATTATGATTTTCCTTGTTTTTTCCCTTATAAAAGCCTCCAATAACAGCTGAGCAAGGATTATCCAAAATTTATAGCAACACGAACCAAAAACAATAGCCAGCGGCTTTCCCTAATACCCATAAAATTGGGCGGCGCCTGATAAGCCTACGATTAGGCCCTGTCCGGGTTCGAACGCGCGACTGCGTCAGGCGTATCAGCCCGTGAATTTTGGATGTTGAAAATTTGATTTTCGACAAAGCTTTGGCTATAGGCAAAATCATTATCACTATCGCTCCGGATGACTTTGTTTGAAATAATCATTGCCAGATTATCGTTAGTGATGATTCTAAAATCTTAGGTTAGCTTAGGTTAGGTTTGTTTTATGCCAATCCTGAAAAGTTACGCGTTTTTGAGGAAAACCAAATTAAAAATGTGGACAAACGATACATTATTATTTACTATTTATGACTTAAGACTTCATGGGCACTGCTAGAGACCGCCGCGTCTATGTGTCGTCTGTGTATAAGCGCAAAAACTAAGCCTACTGAACAGATTTTCATACGGTTTTCACCTATGAATAGAATTATTCTTGGGGAAGGTTTAAATGTACAGAAATAGAAATATAAAAAAACTTTATTCAGGACGTTTGTAACAATATAAATTTAAAAAAAAATGTCACAAAAATTGAATTATAACGTCACTGAAAAGGTTTTCACTCAGTTTGTCTTCCGTGGTAACCCTTCCGTTACATACAAACGGAATATATAAATTATATAACACTATTAACACTAACCTATAATTAGATATTGTAGAAAACTTATTTTTATTATATGGATGTAGAAAAGTCGTGTATGTAACTGTAAGGTACAATCAACAGTTAGAACTCTAGGCCACTCTACAACCATGTCAAAATGACAAGCAGTAAGGCATTTCTTACAATCTGATTTATAACGTCACTATGACATAGTTCTACAGTGGCCTAGGGTTGATTGGCTGTACAGCGGGGAAAATCTCGACTGGGGGACAAATGTTACTGGTCCATTATTTTCCATGTTTTTTAATGTTTGCATTATTAAATAGAGTGTCCACCGGTTATTTATGGTTGACGTGTTCAGTGGATACATGTAGAACTCAACGTTATAGTGGAATAATGGAAAAAATGGATCAGTTACTATTGCCACCCAGTCGAGATTAGTCCCGCTATACCTTAGATAGAAAAACTATTCACATTTTTTGTAATGGCTAGAAGGAAAGGTGAAAGGAAGACCCAGGAGGAGTTTTGTTGACCAGCTCAAACAGAAGGCCGGTGTAAAGAACTAAAGAGGAAAGCGGAGAATGGGGAATATGGCGCATACTTTCCACCGACAAGAGTTACATAGGCTGCATAGCTCTTAAATAAGAAGAAGAACTGAAGGCGGTACAAATGATCATAAGGCTGCAATCACAATCACCTTATTAGACCTTGCAACCCATTCGACCGGGGAAAAGTGCCCCGATGCAAATCCGCAATAAATTGCGACCCGACGACGGATTCGGAGCATTAATTTGTGTGAAATCGCGCGGAAAATGGAAATGGAAATTTTGTGACACCGATATTGGTCATCTAATTTTTCTTAAGGCCACACTACCTGCCTCGGGCCTACCGCGGACACCGATATTGGTCATCATCCCTCCCTTCAACTATCTCCATTTAAAAAATCATGTGAATCTGTCGCTCCGTTTTGCCGTGAAAGACGGACAAACAAACAGAGACACACACTTTCCCATTTATAATATTAGTATGGATATATATAAAATATAAATACAAATTTATATAAGTATATCATATCATAATATATGTATGTATGTTTGACATGATTTTTTTAAGTGGAGATAGTTGAAGGGATGGAGAGGGATATATTATTCTAATGGACTATGGATGCACACCACTAAAGGCACTGGTTCCACCAAAAGCGAGCAAGCTATGAGCTTCCGGCGGTTGAAACGAACAAAAGGTAGTCGCTCCCGTGTTAATAAAAGAGACTTGATGATAGCGCAAGCGTGTAGTTCGTCGCCGAGCGATGAACTTTAACCCTTAAATGCATGATTTTTTTCTTTTAACTAGAAATTAATAATGTGATAGACAATGGTTTTCTGACTCTAGGAAAAATAATAAAAAAATATTTAACATCGATTTTAATACTAAATCAGTGTTAGAAGTAAAATAGGATAAATCTTACTTATATAAATATATAATTACTAGTAAAATTTATAAGAAAACTTTTACTACTATTAAAAAGGTACACTATTTGAGAAACCCCTATGATAAAATGATTAAACATAAAATAGTTACTAACTCTGAAAAAATCTGCCTGAATCATGTACTAAAAATCACCATCATCCAGTTTTTTCACACTTTTCCGCCATTTTTTCTTAAATAAAAACATTATTTCCAACCATTTAATAAAAAATGGCGGAAAAGTGTGAAAAAACTGAATGATGATCCTACAGATCTAAGAAAAATAAATAAAAAAGTCCAGCTTATATTTTGGCTAGTTTATTAAATAATACATGCATTGTAGCCAAATGGCAACAATATGCATTTAAGGGATAAATCGCTTGCTCTGTCTATAATTTCTACAGCAACGACTACCTTTTGTTCGTTTCTACACCCTTTTATTGAATTCCGTTAACTTTAAGGGAAGGTTCTTTAGATCAAATACAATTAATTTATCTAAGAAACTAGCGTCTTAACTCTTACGGCTATCGAGTTATTAAAAAAATAAAGATAATTACTGAACACGTGTGTGACAGCCTTTACCAATTCCTAATGTTATTTGTTTTGACATGTCCCGTCAATCACTTGACACTAACTTGAATGTTATTCTTAAGTGTCTTTCACATATAATTCATTTAATAAGTATGAAAATGATGATTTTTTTTTTCTAATTTAACTAAAAGTGATATACAGTGTGGTTCCTGATAATGAACCTAGCTTTGTGTCGAATTTAACGGAAAACAAAAAAAAACACGGTGTATAACCGATATCTCATCGCTTTTGGTGGAACCAGTGCCAAAATGACAAGAATGATGTTCAACTTTACTTCAGTCTTCGCGGTAGGCCCTGAAATCCCTTTCCAGATGAAAGTGAGACTTATTTTAACTGAATAAGGTAAGTTCCTGTTAGTAAGACGGAGTTTAAACGTACTAGCGAGAGACGTGAGGAGAATATGATTACTTTTTAATGAGGATTAAGGTTTATTATTGATAAGGGCGTTTATTTTGACATTATCATTTTGAGACTGTTATGAATGGTTTATACTTGGTTTATTATTATTTTAAACTTACCTGAGGTAACTGAAATAGATTTTTTTTATACTACATCGGTGGCAAACAAGCGTACGGCCCGCCTGATAGAAAGCGGTCACCGTAACCTATGGACGCCCGCAACTCAAAGAGTGTCACACGCGCGTTGCCACCCCATTAGAAACTTGTACATTCCCTTCTGCTGTGTTAAATACACAGTAAAAAGGAGTGCACAAGTTCCAAGGAGGGTTCGGGTTGCCGACGACTCAAAGGACAATAGACGGAATAAGTCAGTTCCGTAAGTCCTCCCGTCATCAGCACACCGCACCCTCGTTGAGCTCTGGCAGCCTTACCGGCAGGAACACAACACTATGAGTAGGAAAATGTCCAAGATGGCGCCTGTAATGTATGGGATGTCAGTCCTACCTACGATATCGGATCGGATAATGTGAAATCTCACTAAGGGCGAGCAGTGTGCTTGCAGCTTCTATATGAATCCTTTGCAGAATTACGATAAAGCGAGATAGATGGTGCTTTTCTTAATCAGAACACGATATATATGCTCATAAACGAATCCACCACTATGTTAGTTAAAGTTATTAAGAAAGTTTTAAGCAAAAGCATGTCTTTTTTTTTCAATTGAGATGTTTGTACGTAGTGATGTGCAAGTTGCTTCCGCAAAATTTCCAAAAAATTCCTAAATTTCTTGAAAAAATCACGAAGCTTTCACGAAAAATAAAGGGAATTTAAATTTATAAAATGGTCCATATAAGGAATGGAAAATTTCCAAAGTTTTCCTTTGTGAAAATTCCAGAATCCTGGAAACTTTCCATCGGCACATCAGTAGTTGTACGACTTATTGGCGATAGATCCGTGACCTCTAGTTACTGGCCACCGTTTTAACTCACTTTAAAATAATATATGTATATTAACCACGTAATATAATTGTCTACGTAGACAGAGCATCGTAGATTTTACATAATTAAATATGTAAAAGATTTGGCATTCGGCCGTAAAAATCGCCGTGTGGTGGTAGTGCCTTAAGTTCAGACTTGAAAAGTGTTGTGTTAAATGCACTGAAAATTGTGCTAACATCAACATGGATTGGTTTAAAGGAGCTGGTAAGTAGAAGTTTGATGTGTTATTTTTATACTACGTCGGTGGCAAACTAGCATACGGTCCGCCTGATGACATATTCCGTTTAGACAAAGTCCCACAGTTAAATCTACGAGATAAGACATACAAAAATGTAATTATGGTCCTTGGAAATGTACCTATATAGATATTTTTTGGCAAATAAACGATTTATGATTATGATTATGATTATGATGGAAAGCGGTCACCGTAACCTATGGACGCGTGCAACACAATAGGTGTCGAATGCGAGTTGCCGACCCATTAGAAACTTGTACACTCCCTTTTGCTGTGTAAAGTACATAGCAAAAAGGAGTTGTACAAGTACTAAGCAGGGTACTGGTTGCCGACGACTCAAAGGACAAAAGATGGAACAAATTAGATCCGTAGGTCCTCCCGTCATCAGCACACCGCACCCCCGTTGAGCTCTGGCAGCCTTACTCACCAACAGGAACACAACACTATGAGTAGGGTCTAGTGCTATTTGGCTGCGGTCTTCTGTAAGGCGGAGGTACTTCCCCAGTTGGGCTCGTCTCTAGATTCGAGCGAGATGATATTATTTCATCTGCTATTTATGATGACTTAGATTATTACAGACTTTTGTAGAATATTCCCAAATATAGAATAAAAGGAACAAAGAAAAGAAACAAGAATATAGAAAACACAACAACGTAACCAAACTATTAAAGATCGACATACCGCCTTTACCAAAAATATTTAACTTGGTGGGCCGCTTCGTTTCAACAAAAAGAAGTGAAATCCCACCAAAAACATTCTGTAAAAAACTAGCCAAGGTGATGGAGCTGCTTATTTTATCTCTAAAAAGTAATGAAATCTAGACAAAGTCGTGCCAAGTCAAGGTTCCTTACTAAGTATAATAATAAAGAGATCGCTCGCACGATCATCGCGCATTTATTAAGTCCAGTGCCATAACCCTTAAATGCATGACCTTGACAAAGATTTTTTCAAAATTTGAATTTTGACATGCTGTCAATAGAGTCAAAAATACATGATGCATATATATGTCGCAGTAAGTCGTAACATAGTTAAACGAAAGCGATTTATTGCTATCTTACTAGGAATATAACTATAATACGTTACTAGTTTAGTCAAATAGTTATATGACTGGATTCAGTTTAGTGAAATGATTGTAGACAGGAGTGTGGCGGTGCGGCGGAGGTATAGTTATAACCCTAGGGATATAATTATATGCGTTAAACAAACAAACCACAGTGAAGAATTGTTTAGGGCAAGAATTTGTTAATTATTTCCAATTCAATGTGCTTATTCTCTCTAAACACATAGACGGATGGACAGAGTCGCGACATCAATAAATAATAAATAAATATTATAGGACATTCTTACACAGATTGACTGAGGCCCACGGTAAGCTCAAGAAGGCTTGTGTTGTGGGTACTCAGAAAACGATATATATAATATATAAATACATACTTATATACATAGAAAACATCCATGACTCAGGAAAAAATATCTGTGCTCATCACACAAATAAATGCCCTTACCGGGATTCGAACCCGGGACCGCGGCGTAGCAGGCAGGCTCACTACCGACTGCGCCAGACCGGTCGTCAAAAGGACATAAGGGTTCCTTTTGATTTTTTTTTGGTATAGAACTATAAAGAACCGGGACTCCTGGTTCCAGTCCCACTTAGAGACGTATTATAATTATATCCCTAGACTAAGTTTAATCCAGTGATATAACTATATAACTAAACTAGTACCTACCGTATTATAATTATATTCCTAGTTCTTACTAGGTTATGAATCGCTTTTGATTAGCTATGTTACGGCATATAATTATATCCCTAGGGTTATAACTATACCTCTGCCGCAGCGCCGCACTCCTGCCTACAATCATTTCACTAGACTGAATCCAGTCATATAACTATTTGACTAAACTAGTAACGTATTATAGTTATATTCCTAGTAAGATAGCAATAAATCGCTTTCGTTTAACTATGTTACGACGTATAATTATATTCCTAGGGTTATAACTATATAACGGTTTTATCTATCTTACTGCGACATATACATCAGCTAGCGATGTGTAAGTTGCAGAAACTTTCCAAAAAAATCTTAAATTTCTTGAAAAATTCACGAAACTTTCGCAAAAAATAAAGGGAATTTAAATTTATGAAATGGAAAGTTTCCATCTATACAATTATCCATACAAAGTAGGTATGTAAAGTTTCCGAAGTGTTCTTATGTGAAAATTTCAGAATTTTGGAATCTTTCCGTCGGCACATCAGTGTACATCACTAGGCATTTAAGAGATAAGTGAGCATTTCTTTTTTTTTGCCACTTTTATGAAATGTGATATTTTTGAAAAAAAGAATGCTATTTCTACTCAGATTTACTAGCTTTTTCAATCCTAATAGTTAAAAAAATTGTCCCATACGATTTTTTATTTTGTTACCATTTTCCGTACATATATTATTGTACGGGGTAACAAAAGAGGAAAGTAACAAAAATGTATGGAATTTCTGGGACGCTTTTTGTCTCCCAGTGAGATTGAAAGTACTTGTGATTCTGAGTACAATTGACCTAAAATTCCCTAAACAATCAAAATAAAAAAATGGCAAAAAAAAATGCTCAAGTGAGCCTTTTAATTTTTTTTTCAGTTGACTATGTCGACGACTGGTTCCTAATGCGCACACCATGGCCACTGTTCGCGCTATGGCTCGCGTACATTTCGTTCGTGCTCAAAGTGGGCCCTTCCTACATGTCCACGCGGCCCCCCTACAAACTCACCAGCGCTCTAGCCTTGTACAATCTGTTTCAAGTCGGACTGTCTTGCTACATCGTTTACATGGTAAGTATATTCATCATATTAGAAGACTAAAATGTCATATTGTAAACTTTTCTGGATTTCGCCTACTTTCAGAGTTATAAACATCATCGTCATTCTCTTGCTCTTTTCCCATTATTTGGGGTCGGCGCAGCAGATTATCTTCCTCCATTCCTCTCTATCAGCCGTCATTTCCATACTAATACCTTTCGCTCTCATATCGTTGTTCACACATTCCATCCATCTTTCTTAGGCCTTCCACTACCATTGTATCCATCCACAATTTTACAATTAATTATTTCTCAGAACAAAACGCTATTCTGATGGCGATGATACAGTTTTTATATTAAAGGCAAAAATGGAAAAATTTACGCTTCCGGCGGGACTTGAACCCGCATCATTTTTTCCTTTAATATAAAAATGTTTAGAATCGTTAGCAGACGTTTCTACTTAATAAAAATTGATGATACAGTTATCGGATAACTAGTAGGAACTCATTGCAAAAAAGTAAAACATTTTTTTTATTTTAAGTGCCAGTTTTATGCATATTTTTTTTTACTTTTTATGTGAAAATACATCCAAAAAAATATAAAATAAAATACACAAAATTTTTTGGCGAAATTTAACAACATACAACATTTTATCTTAATTTTGCCCTCTGAAATGCGTAGTTAAAATCTTCACACCGTGTTCCCTCTTGTGTACCTATATGACGAACAAGTTTACATACAAACATGATACACGTGGCAAGTTAAGAACAAACGGGCCTCTCGCTCGTTTCTGCCCAGGGTGGCTAGCCGAATGGCACAATCGCTCACGAAACGCTGTCGGAGAAATGCCATTCGGCTACGGGGCCAGGCCCCGTAGCCGAATGGCATTTCTCCGACGCCGAAAACGAAAAACGAGCCGAAAGCGATACGCCGCTGGCTCTGTCGCGCCAATACGCAAGCGCGATAGAGATAGATATCTACTAGCGCTTCGTTTCGTGAGCGTTTCGTGAGCGATTGTGCCATTCGGCTAGCCACCCAGGCCCCGTAGCCGAATGGCATTTCTCCGACGCGAAACGAAAACGAAACGCCGCGAAAGCTAGTCAGGCCCTGTCGCGCCAATGCGCAAGAGCGATAGAGATAGATATCTACTAGCGTTTCATTTCGTGAGCGTTTGTGCCATTCGGCTACGCACCCAGAACGTGCAAGTTGTGGATTCGAACATTGGGCGCTTCAAGATGCGGCGTATTAAGGGTTCTCAAAGGTCGGCAACGAATTTTAGTGGCTCCTCTGATGTTGCTTATGTCCAAGGATGGCGATTATTTTCTACCCATTTGCTGCCTATAATCTTGATAAATATCTAGTTTTCCCACATAAAACTGAACATCCAACACCTTTATAATTATAACATGAAAGAGAGGAGATAATCTTATATCATGCACACATATTTGTGTGATGTGAACTTCTAGCCTTGAAATATACTTAATCAATATTAATTTAAGTTTTTGTGTCACTCGAAACAAGTAGCCATTGTTAAAAAGCTTATTTAACTATAATGTAAACAATCTTAAATACTATTTCAATATCAAATTACTGCATAATTACGAAAAAAGGAAACGTCGTAACGAATTTTCGAGTTTTCATGAGTTTTTCTTTCGCATTTGTAAAAAAAACACAAAATCAGATAGATCGTAGGTGTCAGGGTTTCGAATCCCGGCCAGAAATTAAGTTTTTGTTTTTTGTCTTTTTTTTTTGTTTTTGTATTTATAAGAGTTTTTTTTTATCTATAAAAAAAGATGTTACATAAATGGAATAAGAAATAATAATAATATCGTCAATCCATGCATGATAAAAAATGTAAATATATTCTTCTAGCGATTGAAAATATTTTTGTGTACCTATTTTTAAAAGGCATGTGAAAATTTGAAAACGAATCCTTGAAAATCTTTTCAAATACAAAATGAAAGGTCAAAATATGTATTTATTTTCAGGGTACATACATCATGAGCAAAGAAGGTTTGGTGAGCTCGCATTGCGCGATTGAAGCGAAAGATACTCAACCTTATGTAAGTTATTTTTTAACTTTTTCTACTCGCTTACTTTTTTTTGTAACTAGCTTTGCCCGCGGCGTCGCTCGTGTTAGAAAGAGACAAAAAGTAGCCTATGTCACTCTCCACCCTTTCAACTATCTCCACCTAATAATTCACTTCGATTCGTCGCTCCGTTTTGCCGTGAAAGACGGACAAACAAAGAGACACACACACTTTCCCATTTATGATATTAGTATGGATGGATTTAAAGGGTCGTGCACATATTTTTAAAACTCTACCTTATAGATGTCAAGACAAGTTATTAGTATATACAGGGGCGGCTCACTCCGCGATCCTTTCGCCGCGCTACAAGTACAAGCCGGCGGCCGCGAGTTCGCGGCCCATTCAGTGGCGACGACCTTCGCGCGGCGCAATAGAATTCAATGTCGTCTGCACGCGTGCGGTCCGTTTGTTAATGTAGGTAAGAATTTAGAATGGCGGCGTTTTGTGAACATCAAAGGAGTGAGCCTTCTGTACTTGTACTATTAGATATTCTGTGGTATATACCCCAAAAACGCATTTGTGCATAATTATGTAGGTAGTATATTTTTGGCACATGTTAAGGTACTGCGTGCAATGCATCGTAATAAAATACGTAAGTAGGTATATAGTTTTCAACAATAAATCCCGATGGGAACCAAAATCTTTAGTCACTTTTTACTTTATATACACCATGTTTTTATTGAATTCCGTTAACTTGAAGGGATGGTTTTTAGACTAAATACAATTAATTTCTCTAAGAAACTAGCATCTTAACTCTTACAGTTATCGAGTTATTAAAAAAATAAAAATAATTACTGAGCACGTGTGTGACAGCCACTTCCCAATATTGTTTGTTTTGACATGTGCCGTCAATGACTTGACACTAACTTGAACAATTATTCCTTAGGGTCTTTCGCACTTGTATGAAAACGATGAAAAAATTTTTTTGCGAATTTAACTAAAAGTGATATACAGGTTGGTTCTTGATAACGAACCTAACGACATATCGAATTTAACGGAAAATAAAAAAAGCACGATGTATGTCACAAAACCATTATTTAAGTAAGTAACAATTCTAATAACATTTTCAGATGGTTCGCGGAGTCTACATATACTTCTTAGCAAAGATATCCGAACTGCTAGACACTGTATTCTTCGTTCTACGGAAGAAGATGAACCAGGTCTCCTTCCTCCACGTATACCACCACTCCCTTATGGCAATATCCACCTGGTTCGCCTTGAAATATAACCCCACGGATGTTCTGATATTCCTGGGAACTCTGAACTCTTTTGTGCACGTGGTCATGTATGGATACTACGGGTTGTCTGCGTACCCTAGTATGACGAAGTATTTGTGGTGGAAGAAGTATATTACTTCGTTTCAGTTGGTGAGTATTTTAAAAAGTTCAATTTATGAGTATGTGAAGCGTGGTTTTGAAAAAGTTATATTTAGTAACAAGGACAAAGCGTGTTAAAGTCTGCCGCCTAGTTACTTTATTTAAAAAATAAATTAATAGTTTAAAAAACACTATAAAACACGCTTTTATAAATGCACGTAAAAGCCAAAAATAAATTATGGATCCTTCAAGTTGTCTCTATTTGTGAGCTGAAGTTTAAAAACTATGTGCTTTTAATTATAATATTTGATTGTAAAAGCGTGGGGCGCTGGAACAGGAAAGACTTTTTGTATAACTTGCTGATAAATCAAATTATGCTATGTTACGGGAAGGAGGTTACACAGATTGACGCGCTAATTGGAGTTGCAGCATGACTAGTAGGTTCTACATTAAACAGTCAAATCAATTAAAAGTCAGTGTTCAAAGTAGGTACCAGTTTGTCGAACTCAGACAAAATATGCGCTAGTAGCGAGGAGAGTCGACAGTCGCCGACACTTAGAACGCCGCTTTTTTCCGGTAATCAAAGTACAAAAGGGGAAAGTGTCTACAGTGACAGGATGCAGAGTTCTTGTTCGTGGACGAGATATCTTTGGTTCTCTTTAGTAACCCTTAGGCGGCATATGTAAACGTTATGTTCTTATGCAACTTCATTCGCCAGGAAGTTCGGATTAGTATTTGTTTACAAGAAAGTCTTTCCTGTTCCAGCGCCCCACGCTTTTACAATCAAATATTATAATTAAAAGCACATAGTTTTTAAACTTCAGCTCACAAATAGAGATAACTTGAAGGATCCATAATTTATTTTTGGCTTTTACGTGCATTTATAAAAGCGTGTTTTATAGTGTTTTTTAAACTATTAATTTATTTTATACTTTTTAGTCATTAAAAATGAAATACTTTTAACAATTATACATAAATTTATTTCAAGTAGGCGGATTTTACATGCCATTTATGGCTTAACGTGTACTTATTGCTAATTGCTACTTAATAATAACTAGCGGCTACCTTCTTATTACGGTATTATCATAAAAATGTTTATACCTAGTAAGTTATCCGTAAAAGATAGACAATATAGACATGTGCCATCGCGGACTTTTTGAAGACATGAGAGAGACATACTTTCGCCATATATTGTTTTGAAGCTCTCAGCTAGTGGGATTTTGTTTGACTCGATTAGAAAATATTGTCACATTTCAACTAATTCAAACAAAATTTAAGTATTTCTTTTTTGCCGAGCCCCCCTTTATTTGCTCTTAAGGGTCACAGGAAAACCATTAACCAACTTATTTTAAATACAACGTTGATCTTTCTTTTATGCCCCCCCGAGCCCCCCTTTGTTTACTCTTAAAGGTCACAAGAAAACGCTAACCCAACTTATTTAGCCCCCCTTTATTTGCTCTTAAGGGTCACAGGAAAACCATTAACCAACTTATTTTAAATACAACGTTGATCTTTCTTTTATGCCCCCCCGAGCCCCCCTTTGTTTACTCTTAAAGGTCACAAGAAAACGCTAACCCAACTTATTTTAAATACTACGTTAATCTTTCTTTTATGCGGGGGGCTTCGCCCCCCGAGCCCCCCTTTTCGTTACTCTTAAGGGTAACAAGAAAACCCTAACCCAACTTATTTTAAATACAACGTTTATCTTTCTTTTATGCCCCCCCGAGCCCCCCTTTGTTTACTCTTAAAGGTCACAAGAAAACGCTAATCCAACTTATTTAGCCCCCTTTATTTGCTCTTAAGGGTCACAGGAAAACCATTAACCAACTTATTTTAAATACAACGTTGATCTTTCTTTTATGCCCCCCCGAGCCCCCCTTTGTTTACTCTTAAAGGTCACAAGAAAACGCTAACCCAACTTATTTTAAATACTACGTTAATCTTTCTTTTATGCGGGGGGCTTCGCCCCCGAGCCCCCCTTTTCGTTACTCTTAAGGGTAACAAGAAAACCCTAACCCAACTTATTTTAAATACAACGTTTATCTTTCTTTTATGCGGGGGCTTCGCCCCCCGAGCCCCCTTTGTTTGCTCTTAAAGGTCACAAGAAAACGCTAACCCAACTTATCTTAAATACAACGTTGATCTTTCTTTCATGCGGGTGGCTTCGCCCCCCGAGCCCCCCTTTGTTTGATCTTAAAGGTCACAAGAAAACGCTAACCCAACTTATTTTAAATACTACGTTGATCTTTCTTTTATGCGGGGGGGCTTCGCCCCCCGAGCCCCCCTTTTCGTTACTCTTAAGGGTCACAAGAAAACCCTAACCAAACTTATTTTAAATACTACGTTGATCTTTCGTTTATGCGGGGGGCTTCGCCCCCGAGCCCCCCTTTTCGTTACTCTTAAGGGTCATAAGAAAACGCTAACCCAACTTATCTTAAATACTACGTTGATCTTTCTTTCATGCGGGGGGCTTCGCCCCCCGAGCCCCCCTTTTCGTTACTCTTAAGGGTCACAAGAAAACCCTAACCCAACTTATTTTAAATACAACATTTATCTTTCTTATATGCGGGGGGCTTCGCCCCTCGAGCCCCCCTTTGTTGGCTCTTAAAGGTCACAAGAAAACGCTAACCCAACTTATTTTAAATACTACGTTGATCTTTCTTTTATGCGGGGGGCTTCGCCCCCCGAGCCCCCCTTTTCGTTACTGTTAAGGGTCATAAGAAAACCCTAACCCAACTTATCTTAAATACTACGTTGATCTTTCTTTCATGCGGGGGCTTCGCCCCCCGAGCCCCCCTTTGTTTGCTCTGAAAGGTCACAAGAAAACGCTAACCCAACTTATTTTAAATACTACGTTGATCTTTCTTTTATGCGGGGGGCTTCGCCCCCCGAGCCCCCCTTTTCGTTACTCTTAAGGGTCACAAGAAAACGCTAACCCAACTTATTCTAAATACTACGTTGATCTTTCTTTCATGCGGGGGGTTTCGCCCCCCGAGCCCCCCTTTTCTTTACTCTTAAGGATCACAAGAAAACCTTAACCCAACTTATTTTAAATACAACTTTGATCTTTCTTTCATGCGGGGGCTTCGCCCCCCGAGCCCCCCTTTGTTTTCTCTTAAAGGTCACAAGAAAACGCTAACCCAAGTTATTCTAAATACTACGTTGATCTTTCTTTCATGCGGGGGCTTCGCCCCCCGAGCCCCCTTTTCTTTACTCTTAAGGATCACAAGAAAACCTTAACCTAACTTATTTTAAATACAACGTTGATCTTTCTTTTATGCGGGGGGCTTCGCCCCCCGAGCCCCCCTTTGTTTGCTCTGAAAGGTCACAAGAAAACGCTAACCCAACTTATTTTAAATACTACGTTGATCTTTCTTTCATGCTTCCCCCCTCGACCCCCCCCCCCCCCCCCTTTTTCTATTCTTATCTTCCGGCACCATCATCAGGCCTTGAAACCTAATCGTAGTCATAGTTCATTACAAGACTTTTCTAAGAAGCCCAAAAACAGCTATGATACGATGTTCCATCATGTAATTCCAGTTCATATCTTCCGGCTCCATCATCAGACCTTGAAACCTAATCGTAGTCAAAGTTCATTACAAGACTTTTCTAAGAAGCCCAAAAACAGCCTATGATACGATGTTCCATCATGTAGTTCCAGTTCATATCTTCCGGCTCCATCATCAGACCTTGAAACCTAATCGTAGTCAAAGTTCATTACAAGACTTTTCTAAGAAACCCAAAAACAGCTATGATACGATGTTCCATCATGTAGTTCCAGTTCATATCTTTCGGCTACATCATCAGACCTTGAAACCTAATTGTAGTCAAAGTTCATTACAAGACTTTTCTAAGAAACCCAAAAACGGCTATGATACGATGTTCCATCATGTAGTTCCAGTTCATATCTTCCGACTCCATCATCAGATCAGCTCAACAGTACCATATTATTGTATTGTCATCGGAACTACATATAGCTGCCAATTTTCATTACGCTACGACTCCTGGAAGATGGTTAAATTAGCTTCCTTAGATTCCATTACATACATAGTTACATACACGACGACCTAATAAAAGCGTGTTAATAATGGAATCTTTCGCTTGCTCGGGTACCAATATTGACACGCGGTTAAACAACGACTTTGCCCCTTGTTAAAACAATAGTTATTTGCTTCAAAATCATCAGTTATAAGTAAATTCCACCAGCCAGCTTAAGACATCAAGTTAAAATTTGTATAAAATTAAATTACTCTCACTAGTACCAAAGACATAATTATATAACTCCGTATAGACAGATAAAGTCTAAGAAAAAGACATACCTCAGTACCATACAGAAAAAGGTACGGTGGCCTAGATAGCATTACACCTTTGGCGCTAATATTAATATTTGACATTTTAACACATATCAAGCTAAGAATATGGACCAATTTGTCAAAACTGAGGTTCAAAAGTTTTAAGCCTGTGTCAAGAGATGGCGGTCTATGCACTGTAATTAAGTACACATTTTACTTCGACAGTAACTCTCTATAATACTCGATCCTCTTTGCTAGTACCTAACACTCTTGTGGATGAAATGCAATATTGCTCTCTGTTTTCGAAGAATACAGAGAGCCTTTACCAGTTGGTGTGGTGAAAATAACTATCAACACAACAGTAAATGAATACATACATCGTGAAGAAACTGGATTACTACAAGGGAGGCTCAGTTCTCCATCTAGGTTCAAATAAAACCATAATGAGATTATATTGATTTGCTTGATACAAGCTGGAAGTTGTAAATTCAAAATAATAATTATACATACATACATACATATAATCACGCCTGTATCCCATAAAGGGGTAGGCAGAGTACATGAATACTAAGTTACAGTGCCACTCTTGGCAAAAAGACGTTGAAATAAATCCAAATTGTGACATTGCAGTGACAGGTTGCCAGTCTCTCGCCTACGCCACAATTTAACTCATATCCCACAGTCGACTTCTACGACACCCACGGGAAGAAAGGGGATAATAATTATGTATTTAATTTACATAAAAAAAATTAAAAACTTGCTTGTTTCAGATACAATTCGGATGTATTACATTACATGCGTTCACCAGTACCTTCGTCTCAAACTGCAAGACCTCCTTCGTTCTTCTAATAACAATATTCTTCAACTTAGGTCTCATGATATATCTATTCCGCGACTTTTATATTAAATCTTATGTTAAAAATGAAGGGAAAAAAGGTCTAGATATTAGAAGACTTAGCCATAGTTTTGTAAACTCTTTAGGAGAACCGAGTAGGTGTGATGAGACAAAATCTATTTAATTAAACTCCTAGACTTAGATTATTTTCTATAAATTTTAATAGAAATGCATAAAAAATAATTGTATCAAACTGTGTATCAAGACATCGTATGCACTACCACCAAAACAGAATCAATAAAAAAAAACTTATTTTGAAATGCTTTTTATTGTCTGAAAACATCGCTTGACCGACCGGTCTGGCCTAGCGCGTAAGTGACCCTGCCTGTTCCGGGTTCGAATCCCGGTGAGGGCATTTATTTGTGTGATGAGCACAGATATTTGTTCCTGAGTCATGGATGTTTTCTATGACTATAAGTACATTGTCTGAGTACCTGCAACACAAGCCTTCTTGAGCTTACCGTGGGACTCAGTCAATCTGTGTAAGAATGTCCTATATCTGTATATAGTTCTATATTGTTACAGGCCCCACCCTGTGGTGGGGCCTGTAACAAAAGCAAAAAATTAAACTGTAGGCTATACTCCTTAAACTGACCAACATTTGTTCAGTGACTTTTAAAAATTATGAAGTCTTTAAATTTTCAATTTTCCATACAAAATAAATATTAGCTTCAATGTACGCCATTATTGTTGTCATTGACGTTGTCTGTCACACTTTAGACTTAACAGAATTCGCAATACATTACCTCTTAGAAAAAACTTTCAAGGGTGATAAAAATCAAAATACAAGTTATTTTTAAAAGTCGCTGAACAAATGTTGATCAGTATAAGGAGAATAGCCTACAGTTTAATTTTTTGCTTTTGTTACAGGCCCCACTCTGTATAAGTAATATTTATTTATCTATTTATTTATTTTTATTTTTTTATTCCACGTCAGTGGCAAACAGGTATACGGCCCGCCTGATGGAAAGCGGTCACCGTAACCTATGGACGCCTGCAACTCAAGGGGTGTCACATGCGCGTTGCCAACCCATTAAAAACTTGTACACTCCTAATATTTAAGTAATATTTATTTTAGTAATTATTTATTTACTTTTGAGCTCAATGAATAGTTTTATGAAGAAATCTAATCATGGAAAAGACACAAATTTAATAAACATTTGAAAATAACAACACAATAAAATATTATGTATGGAAAGCGAACTATGAGAGTCATACTTAGTATAATAAATCCTGAGTAAAATTAACTAGGTCCAAAGACTCCGAAGAAGAAAAACTATTTTTAGCATTAAATTATTATAAAGCCTGACCATGTCTCAAAACTGCAAGCTGCAAATTATAAGCGGAAATCTCTTTCCAACTTGTCATATTACACATACTACCACTTGTAACTTGTAACTTGTAGCTTCAAGAAATGTGCCCAAGTAATATATTATAACATTTGACTACAGTCAAGAGGGCGCTGTTATTTTGATGTATGCGGTGACAGTTCAGTATAATTAGTATAAATCAAAATAGTTCTAATGACATTCCGCAACATGGCGCGTAGCGTACATGTAGATGTAGTGCGAAAAGGGTTACCTTCGTATTTTTCCGGAAACGTTCGTATTTGTCATGCTAGTTCAGTCAATGTCAGTACATCTTGTATCGTTGTATCTGACTGAAATAGCAAGACATGTTCGTAAGTTTCCGTAACAATACGAAGGCATATATTTTCGCAGTACATTTTGTAGTCTAATCACTGTCCGAACGTTTTGCTGTTACAAATTGGTAAGGCGCCATATACTTACTCTAAACGTTTTCCCCTCCAGTACCACCGCATTTCCATTGTCTCGATTCATTTCCTATCTCACTCTGATTTACTTGTTTCATGTGCTCTGTCCTAGACAGACCAAACCTTTACCTACCGTCGCTTGCGTGGTCGCGTCGCATCGCATCGCCTATCATCGATAGTTCATCGATGTCGCCCACCTAAGATACTTCCCATAGAGATGGAAGGTTTGATTTCGTCGCGTCGCATCAGCGTCGCGCGACCGTCGTCCGCACAAACCATGGCGTGATGAGCAGTCTGCCGGCAGTCTGTCAGAAGTGGACAGGACGAGTGTGTAAACGCGATACTTCTCATGCCAGTGCCATTGCCACTCGCGCTGCCCGGCGCTCCCCTACGCCCCCCCCCCCCCCCCCCCACACAGCTAGCGTCTCGCGAGCGTAACATCGGGCCAACTGTATGGATAAGGCCGTCGTACGGCTTTGTCATACAGTTGGCCCGACGCTACGCTCGCGAGGCGCTAGATGTGGGAGGCCCTTAATGGTGGTTTCAGCATTTAAAAAGTTGGCAGGTTACCTGCATGTCAATTTGTTTGACTGTACATCAGAAAGTGGTTTAACTGCATTACAAATATTAATTAACACCAAACAGGTTAAGTAATTACCGGATGTTTAATGTCAATCACGTACTGAATCAATGACCTTCTAGTTAGGTAATGTTTGGTTTTATTGACAATACTTAATAAACATAAACTATTGGTGAACTATACATCTTCGTAATAAGGTTAAATTTCATGGTCAAGTTGGACAACTGTATGCCGGTTATTTAAAATTCATTTCATGAAATAAATAAATATTTTAGGACTTCTTACACAGATTGACTGAGTCCTTAGTAAGGGCTCAGTCAATCTGTGAAAGAAGTCCTTACACAGAGACCACTGTGAGCTCAAGAAAGCTTGTGTTGTATACAAATACATTTATATTTAGATAGAAAACATCTACATATTGTCAGTCCCTCTCTATCGCACCGGATCTATGTCCAACTCTTTCACATTACATTCAATTCGTCTTTGGAATAATCTCCCTCTTGAGATAAGGCAAACTCAGACCAAGTCTCTGTTCAAGATCAAGTTGCGCAGACATCTTTTAGAAAAGTATCTTAATCAAGCGTCGTAATAGTTATAGGGCAGGTATATAATATGTATATATGTATAGTATATGTAACTTAGATATTTATGTAAATTTGTAAGTAGGTATACTCGTATTATGTAGTTTTATTTTTGTAAACGTTTGTATGATGTAATATGTATGTAACCATTTAGGTTTATTAAGTAGATATTCAATTTCTCGTCTTGTTATATTTCTTGCACCTATTAGCTCCTTATTGATCTCTGTTTGGCCCAAAGGTTAGCTGGTAGAGAATGCCTTTTGGTATTAAGTCCGCCTTTTGTACATTTTTTTACTGTGCAATAAAGTTTAAATAAATAAATAAATAAAACATCCATGACTCAGGAACAAATATGTGCGCATCAGCATCACACAAATAAATGCTTTTACCGGGATTCGAATCCAGGACTGTGGAGGCAGGAGGGTCACTACGCGCTATGCCAGACCAGTCGTCAAAATCAACTCTCCTAACTAGGTGTGTAAAATGAACTCGCATGCGATTTTTTTAACAATAAAAAAACGTAACACAAAATCATATAAACTAGTAAGAACTAAAACAATAACATGAAAACTAAAATTAAACCTATAAAATAAAACTAAATAACAAACTACACATCAAAAAAAGAAAATACATACATACATACAATCACGCCTGTATCCCATAAAGGGGTAGGCAGAGCACATGAAACTACTAAAGCTTCAGGGCCACTCTTGGCAAATAAGGGGTTGAAAGAAAACGAAACTGTGGCTGTGAAATACTTATATAGGACCATCGAGGACATATCCCAATAGAGTGGTAATATGGGGCTGTCCGTCTGCGCAACGGATATGTGATTTGTCACTTATAAATGTTAGCGCTCGCTCTCAATAAAACAGTACAAAACCAGTATTGGATCCGTGCGTACGTCTCTGCGAATTACGAAATAAATTATAGTTTGTTTTACTATTATTATAATGGCGTGCTTTTCTATTCAGTTTCGTAGAAAAAACAGCAAAACATCTGACTTTAAAACATAAGGAATAACTTTTCATCGGTAAGTTACGATTTTAAATTATAAACTACTTTATATTAAATTTTGTCCGGAGATCAAGTTAAACTGGACAACAAAAGTGAAAGGTGATGACGCAGGCTAGACGTATGTCGTTATCTCTTGCTTCCACGTAACTCAATTCACATCACACCATCTCTTTCCAGTCTGCACTAGTGTTGTACATGCTTAATTTATAGCATCAAGTGGTGTATCGATATTTAAGTAATGAGTAAGGAATATTATTGTGTGTACCTACTACATAATGATCACACTCTATTTAGATAAACAAACGAGAAAGTTATCTTGCACTTATGTTTGCATTAAATTAATGGTTTATGTCGAATAATTGTATATTATCGATTATGTTAAGCTTGATTGATTATATGTACTGATGTATTAGGTACCTAATTCTTAGGTGTAATTAGATATGTTTTGGGTATATTTAGGTGACACGATTTCGTAAAATCTCTATCTGATATATGTAATAATTTAAATATCACGTTGAAGTAATTTGTAAAATAATAAATTGCTATTTAAATCGAAATAAAAAACACAACTTGAAAAAATCGAAGATACATAATTAGGGATTGGAAAATTTCATGATTTTTACTTAAAATAATTATAATCTGATTATTATACCATTTTGACTTCCAAGAAATAGTTTTCCCTTTTTGTATACCGTGTTTTATGTAACAGATTTTTGCTCCACCGTATGTGCATGTAATGTTACGGACATTTGGGGCTTGCACAGACGGTGGTGCATAAAGCGCGTAAGGGGTTAAAATATCGTTATCGATAAACCTTACTTACGCACTACCTCATCCCTAGCACCTATCACTTGACCTTGTATCAGCCAATGGGAGCGCAGTGAGAGGGGATATGAGTAGCTGCGAGTTAGCGGAATTGTTCTCGAACAAATTAAATAACATTTCTACTCTATTAGGGTATGTACTCGATGTTACCGCGATAGTTACTCATGAAATAAAACTATGTAAACGGATTAAATCGCGTATAATGAATTTAAAATTCATCCCGATATTTCGAACACTACAGCGTTCGTAGTCAACTGAGGAAAAATTACAATGTGCAATTGCAATGCGGGATGAATTTTAAATTCATTATACGCCATTTAATCCGTTTCCATAGTTTTATTATATTTTATTTTATTTAGGAATTCATACAGTATATTACAAGATTTTTTCTTCTATACCTATAACAGTTGATATCATAATTTTTAGTACCTATATATTTTTTTGGTTTTTGTGTAATATTTGCCTAATAGAGGTACATATTTTTATTAATATCTACTTACCTATTTATTTTTACCGGCCCTCGCTTCCGTTACGGAGGTGGACGATAACTCTTAATACCTACTATAATTATGTAATTAATCATCTACAGTACTTTTCCTTTATAACCTTTATAAATCTTTCTTTTTTACTGATAGTTTTTATTACAGACTAATAAAAAATTCCGTTCGACCCAAGTACAAAGTTCGCAAATCCCAATCGAGACCAACGTAAATATGTTAGTATGACATTGAATAGTTTTAATAGATCGCAATTTACGCAAACCTGTTTTAGGTAAGCATTTACGGATATCATTTTGACCCGAGAGCCATTCTGTCGCGAGGAGTGTTGTGGTGCGGTCGGTATCACTGTCAAGGATTCGAAGATGGACAATGCAACTGAGAGCCCTGATATGGCGTGGTATTCTAAAGGAGTTGGTGAGTAAAAATCTACACTTACTTGTATCAAAGAGGATCGAGTATTACCTCTATAGAGAGTTACTGTAAAATGTGTAATCACAGTGCATAGACTGCCATCTCTCGACAAAAGCTTAAAACTTTTGAACCTCAGTTTTGACAATTTGGCCCATATTCTTAGCTTGATATGTGTTAAAATGTCAAATATGAATATTAGCGCCGTCTAGCCGAGCGTTCCCCAAAGGTGTATCGCCATCTAGGTCACCGTACCTTTTTCGGTATGGTTTTGAGGTACGCTTAGACTTTATCTGTCTATACGGAGTTACATAATTATGTCTTTGCTTATATTAATACCAACTTTTTTCGCCCACGTTTCGAATAAAATTATCAAAATAATCTTGATTTCCCATGCAATTAAGCTGAGTGGAGACCCTTTCAGTGACGCTTAACAATAAATTAGTACTGTCTATGTAATTCCTAAATTTAAGCGTTTTCTGAATAAATTTCTTCTATTCTATTCTATTCTATTCAAACTTTCTTCGATTTATATTTAGATGGGGTGAATGTTTAAAAAATCCTCTCTTACTGGTCCTCTACACCTTATAAGGAACCTACTTGCCAAATGCTGAATCTCTAGGACCAGCGGTTTTGTCTGTGCGTTGATATGTCAGTCAGTCAGTTTCTTCTTGTACAAACATTCCGCAATTTTTGGATATACTCGTAACCCGAGGGCGCTACTATATGGCGGGGCGGTACTTATAGCCAAATCTTATAGAAAAGAACTACAAAAAAAGACAAAATATCATTCAATATTTTAACGCTCGCCTACTCTATAAGTAGATTGCATTTGTTTTGTTCGATTTTCAAACAAAATGACACGAACTCTTTGACATTGCTGTACAGTGTCAAAATTCGCTGCCATGTTTTTGTTTTTATTGTATGTTAAGGTCTTCTAAGGATAACAAGCTACTTGTCTTCTAGTCAAATCAACTACTTTTTTTAAGAGCTGTCAAAATGAAGTTGAACAATTTGTTCCTTATGGAATTAATATGAAATCGTATCGAGTGACGTCACGGTCAATTCATTTACTTTTATATTTGAAATTACCGACTGATTAAATTGAAATTGGACTTAAAAATAACTACAGTCCATATTTTTTTACAACTATCGAAAGCTTTATTTCGAGCCGTTCTTTATTATTCGACTTTTCAAACTAAATATTTTAGAACCAAAATATAATTCAGTTAAATTCATAAAACTACAATATCTTTCCTACATATTTCATCAAAATCTGGAAACTACTGTCGTGCCCCTCAAGAATGTTTGCCGAGCTAATATACTCGTAAACTTAGCGTCAAAAACTAAACCAATAAACTTAATATTTGTGTATACAACTTTATAAGGACGTCCAAAATCATGGGTTATTGACATCAGGTACTTTATCCTCATCGTCACCCAATAAAATACACCAAAGTATATTCATATTCGAGTTTTGTCGTGGTAGTTCCTATAAAAAATAAAAGCTCGAAACTGAAATGCTTTAAAATACATATAAATAAATACGTAAAATATGTCGACCTATATCGTCACTACTTAAATAAAGATAAAGAGTATTGTATTGTATTGTACTTTGAAAAAATCTCGTATCTCACGCTGCTCCTCAAAGTTAAAACGCAGTAAGTCTATATGCATTCCATACATACTTATTACAATTTTCTTTTCATTGACAGACGAAGATACAAGTTTTTTTTAAAGTAGTGACGATATGTCGATGTATAAGTCATTTTTACACAAGTTTCGAAGCTCAAGAAAGCTCGTATTGTGGGAACTCCGGGTGAAGCAAACATCTAAGGAAACTAAGTAAAAGACAACTTCAAAATGGGACCCCTTTCTTTCCCATAAACTTTTTGGTCAGAATTTCGTTAGTCATAAGTTGTTATTCATATATTTTGTGGTCATAAACATCACTAGTCATAATTTTTGTTACGAATAATGCTTAATGGTACTAACATTAACAACCCATAATATTGGATGCCATAACCTTAAAAATCATAAAGTTGATGAGTATAAAATTGAAAGGCATAACAATAATTATCCAGAAATATTACTAGGCATATTTTTTGAAGCCCTACTGATTGTTCTGCATACAGTTTTAAGGCATAAACCTCGTAAGTCATAATCTTTGTTACGAATAACGTTTAATAGTTCTAACGTTAACAACCCATATTATAGAATACTATAATCTTAGAATCAAGAAAGTTGATGAATATAACATTTAAAACGGATCCCTTTGTTAGCCAGATTATCATTAGTCATAATTCTGAAACGGTTTCATTAGGGTCACCTATAGATAGGTTAGGTTAGGTTTGTTTTATGGCAATCCTGAAAAGTTACGCGTTTTTGAGAAAAACCAAATTATGACTAACGAAAATGTGGACAATCGATACATTATACCTTATGACTTTATTGGTAGTCCGCATTTACCTCGCGTCCATTAGAACGGAAATAGGACCCCTGCCCCCCTTCTACTCGTTGACGAAGCCGAATACTACAAAAATCAGCATGCAAAGGAAGAAATGGCGGGAATACAGTGAGCTCATTGAGTATTTTAATCCTCATTTCTCCGCTAGGTTCACTAGTTACCTTGTGTCATTCAGAGCAAAAATAGGAGCCCCGCATAGCGAGGCTCCGTCGAATCGCTGGCGGGGCCTAATACTTTTAAAAGCAACATGAAAAAATAAAACACATAACATGTAAAAGACGAAATGGCGGGAAAATCAGTGAGCCCAACGAGAAAATTTTCATTTCTCGGGTAGGTTCGTTAGTTACCTTGTGTCATTCAGAGCAGAAATAGGAGCCCCGCATAGCGAGGCTCCGTCGAATCGCTGGCCGGGCCTAATATTCTTAAAAGCAACATGAAAAAATTAAACACATAACATGTAAAAGACGAAATGGCGGGAAAATTTTCATTTCTCGGGTAGGTTCGTTAGTTACCTTGTGTTCCTTATAATGAAAAATAATATAGATCCCATTGAATGTTATGCTTAAAGTTAATGTGGACAGTAATCATTATTACTTGCGAAAATATACTTTACGACAATTATGACAAACATGTTTATTGCTTTCAACATTATGTCCATAATACAAAATGCAATTTGATTATTATGCCAAACAATGTTTATGACTAACAATAATGATGACTTGCAAAAATCTGACCTCCAATTTCTGACATTCAACTTTATGACTAATGATAATATGACTAATAAAAATTATGACTAACAACGTTATGGATTGTAAAAATCGGACTAAAAAAATTATGGGAACCAATAGAGACCCCTTCAAAATACATGTAACGGGTTTACGGTCCGGGTCAAAAGAAATTTAGACAAGACGGGAAACACTGACAACACTGGGTACGTAGCTACGTAGCCAACCACACAAACGCTCAGGATAATATCTGATTGATTGCTATAGGTACTAAAACCATTAAAATGCTTAGGCTCAATAGTATGCACGTTATCTTGCAGGATAATACCTAATTTAACAGGTCGACCGTTGCGTATGTATCTACCGGCATAATTACTTGTGTGGCGTCGAAATACGGTTCATTATTGGAAACAGATGTACTGTCTGTAGGTAGTGTATATCTAATAGGTGGATTGTTATTTAGATATTAGAATATTAGATAAGATGGAGCGCATCGCCAACAAACTGTTTTACAGTTTGGCGAAACTTTAATGATATGATTGTGTACATTGTCTTTTTTGTTAAAAAAAAAAAAGATTAGTAGCTATCTAAAATATCTCTATCGCTCTTGAGCATTTGGCGCGACAGAGCCAGACTGCATTTCTGTCGGCGTCTGGCGTCAATCGTCGTATGTGTGGACACCTAACGTGCGAATGTCACGCCCTCGCCAGACAAAGAAGAACTTTGGAGTAGGTTACCAGGTGGCATTTCTGCGACGCGAAACGAAAACGAAACGCCGCGAAAGTAGTAGTCTAGCCGAATGGCATCTGTCGACGCCAAATGAAAGAGCGATCCAAAACGCAAGCGCGATAGAGATAGATATCTACTAGCGCTTCGTTTCGTGAGCGTTTCGTGAGCGATTTTGCCATTCGGCTAGCCACCCTGGTTCTGTCACGCCAATACGCGAGAGGGATATATCTACGAGCGTTTCCTTTCGTGAGCGTTTGTGCCATTCGGCTTCGTACGCTGGAACCAAAGGACTTCAGAGAGCCACCTATGAGCCTCATCTCTCTCGCTACGCGCGCGGTTCAATATTGGAATATTTCGCCTGCTCGAATATCAATATTGGCACGTGCGGTTAAACAACAACTTTTCCTCCTTGTAAAACAAATAGCTAACTATTAAATTGTATGTGAAGTTCCAGAACCTTCAAACATCACAGGTATTTATGTGTTTTATAAGTCGTTAACACTTATAACTACCTAAATACATAATTATTGAATGACGTGGGTAACCTGAGTGACCACATTTGTTGGTATGAATGATGGTTTTCTAGAAATACAATAAGATAGACTACTATCATGAAATTCTATTATCTTTGTATAATAAGCAGAGATCGGATTTTTGTGCGTCATCTCATACTAAAAGTCATTAAAATGACGTAAGTCACTAAGAATGTCGCAAATCCGTCCGATCTCTGAATAAAGCTAGGAACACACTACGCGGACGTCCGTCGTGAATCGACCGCGGACGGGAATCTGGGCAATGAAATTACACATAACCGTGCAAACTATCGGTCGACGGACGTGGACGTGGCCTTGAGCGCATGGACGTCCGTTCGAAATCTGGCTCGCTGGATGTTTTGTTCCGTGCACACTGTTCGGTCGCGGTCGCGGTCGTTTTACGACGGACGTCCGCGTAGTATGTTCCTAGCTTAAGTCATTTATTCAAAAATAGTAATATAGGTAGAAATTTGCCAATCGCTTTTCAGTGAAGGAAAACATCGCGAGGAAACCGGACTAATTCCAATAAGGTCTAGTTTACCCTTCGGGTTGGAAGGTCAGATGGCAGTCGCTTTCGTAAAAACTAGTGCCTACGCCAAATCTTGGGATTAGTTGTCAAAGCGGACCCCAGGCTCCTATGAACCGGTGCAAATGCCGGGATAACGCAAGGAGGATAGTGATGAGTAATATAGGTAGATACTAAAAATATGACTAAATAATTAAAACTATATAACATTAAAATTAAAATTAAACCTAAAAATAAAACTAAATAACAAGCTCCCTATGAAAATACTTAACTACAAAAATAAAACTGTTATACTTAAAGAGAAAATTTTAGATTTAGCTTTTTGACAACATAGATCTAGCCCTTCAGGTGGCGAAATCCGGGAGCCGACCGCACGTAAAGTGGCAGGTAACCGGGAGCCGGACTTGAAATAAAAAGCTGTTGAGTGGCAAGGATACCGATAAAATGACAGAAAAAGTTTACCCTTGAGTGGCGGGGCCCTCGCGGGTGGTCATCGCGAATGTTACTTATGTTACAAAAATTATAATTAGTCAAAAAATGTAGGGATGTTGTGCATAAACCATATATCACTGGATTCATTATGAAACGGCGAAAATTATTCCATAGCAAAAAAATACATTCCATTTATGTGAATTTTGACAGACTCGATCAAATATCAGATGGCTACATTTTCCACTTCCATGTATTAAAGTAACTTTATTTAGGTAAAAAAAACAGTAGATTGTAGAAAACAGTAATCCAGGGACTTAAATATAAATTTATTTACACTTATATCCCTTTTTAGGGTTCCATAGTCAACTACGAACCCTTATAGTTTCGCCATGTCTGTCTGTCCGTCCGTCCGTCCGTCCGTCCGTCCGTCCGTCCGTCCGCGGATAATCTCAGTAACCGTTAGTACTAGAAAGCTGAAATTTGGTACCAATATGTATATCAATCACGCCAACAAAGTGCAAAAATAAAAAATGGAAAAAAATGTTTTATTAGGGTACCCCCCCTACATGTAAAGTGGGGGCTAATATTTTTTTTCATTCCAACCCCAACGTGTGATATATTGTTGGATAGGTATTTAAAAATGAATGAGGGTTTACTAAGACCGTTTTTTGATAATATTAATATTTTCGGAAATAATCGCTCCTATAAGAAAAAAAAGTGCGTCCCCCCCCCTCTAACTTTTGAACCATATGTTTAAAAAATATGAAAAAAATCACAAAAGTAGAACTTTATAAGGACTTTCTAGGAAAATTATTTTGAACTTGATAGGTTCAGTAGTTTTTGAGAAAAATACGGAAAACTACGGAACCCTACACTGAGCGTGGCCCGACACGCTCTTGGCCGGTTTTTTTAACATATTACAGTACAATTTTTGCGAAAAAAACGGTTTTTTAACACGTGTCTCAAATATGGCAGGCGGGTGGTCCAATCAAATTGGGTCATATTTCAAGTTGTTTTGAAGTTGAAGGTGTTGAACCTTTACTGAATGCCGTCCTTGTTTAGTGACGAATAGTTCGTGCAAGTGTGAGTGTGAGGAAGCTAGATATAGTTTTAGACGGTTTTATTTATATATTTAGGTATATCGTCGCACGGGGTCCGGGAGCCGGTCCCTGCCACTTAACAGCTTGTTTTTCCCAGAGTCCGGCTCCCGGCGCCTGCCACTTAACGGAATGTTTTATAAAATGACCGCGCCACTTCTCCCCTATGCAACTTGTAGCTCTGCCACCTGTGGGGCTAGGTACCAGCAGCGACTGGTCCATACAAACCGATTCCCACCGGCTTGCCTAAAATTGATTACTAGTAAAGTACCTATCTAATGTTAATGTAGGTTTCTTTTTGCTCAATATTGCTGGCAAAAATTTTCAAATTATCATTTTCACTAAATTTAGAAGATAGATTCAAAATTAAAGACTAACAATGTTACAAAATTCACATACATTTTTTTGATCATCCATACTAATATTATAAATGGGAAAGTGTGTGTGTCTGTTTGTCCGCCTTGCACGGCAAAACGGAGCGACGGATTGACGTGATTTTTTAAGTGGAGACAGTTGAAGGGATGGAGAGTGACATAGGCTACTTTTTATCTCTCTTTCTAACACCCCCACTTCCCTTGAATGGGGGGGGGGGGTAGTTTGTGTGGAGCATTCCGCAATTTTCGAATTTAACGCGAGTGAAGCCGCGGGAAAAAGCTAGTTTATTCTGTTAATTCAGAGACGGTAAATTATTCAGCAACATTATTTTATATAACTTTACTATTCTATACGCTTATTTGATCTTTTTATATAATTGGATTGAACTATAATATACATACATACAATAACGCCTGTTTCCCAGAGGGGTAGGCAGAGATCAAAAATTTCCATTTACTATGATCCTGACAAATCACTTTCGCTTTCATAACGTTTCTCATACACGCTCGTCGGTTTCGAGTACTTCTGACCTGGCCTTTTTGCAATATTTCCCCGATTTGAACAAGAAAAGTTCGCCTAGGTCTTCCACTTCCAACTGACCCTTCCACTCTACTAACTATACTATACTGAAAATATATGGTGTGTAAAATTTCAAGTGGCCAAGTATACAAGAAGTTAACCACAGTTCTGATCACAATGATATGCAAGAAATGCCCATAATAATCTAAAAACTGTTGACACGGTAATAACGTCATACTCCGGTAAATATGAAGCTTGGAGTGTGTATTTAGGCTTCCGCGACCAATATTCGACCATTATTAGAGGCTTCTAGAATGAACTTTGTACCGATACCGGTATATTTGCTATCTCTGAGAGTATACTGTTAACTTGCCAAGTTGCCCGCTAGTTTAGCGTTTGTCGCCCGACAGTGACACTTGGCCGTTTATTACCTGTTCAACAAGGAAATATTGACGCTTACGGCTCAGCCACGACATTGGTCTAAGCGCGACAGCGGTGAGCGGCGGCCTTATATTGAAGCGAGACACAGCTTTTTGACTTTTCATTCGCACGTATGGCTGCCGCTAAGCGCTGTCGCGCTTAGCCCAATGCATGTCGTGGCTGGGCCGTTAGTAACAATGTTACTTATCAACCCAGGGTGCGTAGTCGAATGGCACAAACGCTCACGAAACGAAACGCTCGTAGATATCTATCTCTATCACTCGTGTGTAATTGGCGCGACAGAGCCTACCTTTCGCGGCGTTTCGTTTTCGTTTCGTGTCGCAGAATTGCCATTCGGCTACGGCACCAGAAATAGGCACTGTATTGTCAGTCAGAAGACTCACAAGAAGTGTCAATTCTGGTCAATGTCTCTGTGGTGAAGTAGCCCACTGGTAGTCTCCATCAATTTTTAGAGCGAAGACACATTGGCTTGTATCTAACATTTGCAATAGGCTACTTTCCTCCTAGTCAAATCAGCTTCTTTTTAAGAACTGTCAAAACGATTTTGAACGACTTGCTAATATGGAATTAATATGAAATCGAACCTTCTACGACACCCATGGGAAGATAGGGGGTGGTGAAATTCTTAACCCGTCACCACACAGGCACTATGGCGACTATGGGATATGGGTTAAATTGTGGTGTAGGCGAGAGGCTGGCAACCTGTCACTGCAATGCAATAGTTTCGTTTTCTTTTAACCCCTTATTTGCCAAGAGTGGCCCTGAAACTTTAGTAGTTTCATGTGCTCTGCCTACCCCTTTATGGGATGCAGGCGTGATTGTATGTATGTATGTATGAAATCGAATTGAGTGACGTCCCGGTCAACTGATTTACTTTATATATTTCTATCTGATTTATAAAATATAAATTGGAGTTAAAAATAACTCCTGTCCCTGTTTTCTTATAATTATCTGATGCTTTATTTCGTGCATGGTATAAAATATTTTATTTTAAGTACAGTCAAGTTGCCTACATCGTGTATATAGAGTGGGACCTGTAACAAAGGCGAAGAATTGAACTGTAGGCTATTCTTCTTATACTGATCAACATTTGTTCAGTGACTTTTAAAAATTATGAAGTCTTTAAATTTTTAATTTTTCATACAAAATAAATATTAGCTTCAATGTACGCCATTATTGTTGTCATTGACGTTGTCTGTCACACTTTAGACTTAACAGAATTCGCCATACATTACCTCTTAGAAAAATCTTTCAATGGTGATAAAAATGAAAATACAAGTTATTTTTAAAAGTCGCCGAACAAATGTTGATCAATATAAGGAGAATAGCCTAGAGTTCAATTTCTTCGCCTTTGTTACAGGCCCCACTCTGTATTTTTTGCATGTTTATTTAAAGTTTCTTTCTGCAAACTGTGATGAAACGTTATGTGTCTGGAATAGTTAGGTATATGTGTATGTATGTATTTGTAAATTTTATCAATGACAGTACGGGCAATAAAGTCATGTACCTATACATATCTTTGGCTAGTTATCCGCATCTTGACGACCGGTCTGGCCTAGCGGGTAGTGACCCTGCCTGCTAAGCCGCGGTCCCTGGTTCGAATCCCGGTAAGGGCATTTATTTTGTGTGATGAGCACAGATATTTGTTCCTGAGTCATGGATGTTTTCTATGTATATATGTATTTCTATATTATATATATCGTTGTCTGAGTACCCACAACACAAGCCTTCTTGAGCTTACCGTGGTACTCAATCAATCTGTGAAAGAATGCCCTATAATATTTATTTATTAATTTATTATTTATTTATATTTAATACCTTGACTGTAATCAACATTGAACGAACTAAAGTTAACCTTAGTCGTATTTGTATAAGGAACAGTTTACATAACGTTGGTACGATGTCAAATAACGTATATTTATATATTTGCCGAAGTACGTGAATTGTTTAAACAAATACGCTTCATTAGGTTAACTTTTTGCGTTAATTATTTTTTACGTGACATAACAGATTACGCATCTTTCTAGATCCTTCCGTTAGTTGATACGTCATTAGGGGAAAAGGCATTAACTGTAATATAATTCATTAATTTACTATAACATAATGACATTATGACATAGGTAATATCGGCAATTATGTAGCGGTAATAAATGGAATGAAATATCATAATTGAAGTAAGAAATAAATTAGAAAAGAAACTAATAGGATAGGTATGTAGGTACTTTCGAATTTATCGTTATGTTATGGACATTGTGCGAAAGGTTATCCTTCGTATTTTCACGAAAACTCACGAACGTGCTGCGTTCTCTCAATCTCAACTCACGTATGCTATAAATCGTTATGCATAAAACAATTATCATACCTAATAAGTGTGCTGATAGTTAGTATGACATTTGATTCATTATAATCTAAGTTTGAATGAATAAGAAGTAAGTCTTACTGACATCTATTAAGTATGACACTAATTATTAGAGCAAAAGAAGTATGACAAAAAATATGCCAAAAGTATGCGCATAGAAGAGATTACAAAAAAATATATGCGACCCGATATGGACCCCCCCGAAAACCTATCAAGGGTTGTTGGGTCAGGAAGATTTATGTTTTATTTAAAAGGCTATTCTTGCTGGTCACCACGTTGATGGTGGCCGGCCTCTACCCCTCTTCTTCTCCAGCAGGTTTAGTGCCTTCTTTGCCACATACTCTCCATCTCTGCGCATGACATGTCCAAACCACCGCAGGCGACATTCTTTGTGCTTTTCTAGGATAAAATAAAAACATACGCAAAAAAAATCTTGAACATACCGTGGAACACGTCAATCTGTGTAAAAATGTTCCATAAGTTTTTTTTTAATAATATTTGTATGTCTTTCCATATCTCGGGACCATGGGGTCCCTGACCTTTGGGAGTCAGAGTGGGGCTGAAGCCAACAGCACAGAGTCCCTCCAAATCCAATACACGTGGAGGATCTCATTCTGTTTACCATAAAGATTATTGTTTAATTAGAGTTATGGTGTTAATTAGTGTAGGTTGACGAACTGTGCGTACATTCAAATATAAAATTAGACAATAGGCAACTTGACTGTACTTAAATAAAATATTTTATACCATGCACGAAATAAAGCGTCAGATAATTATAAGAAAAACAGAGACAGAAGTTATTTTAACTCCAATTTTTATTTTATAAATCAGATAGAAATATATAAAGTAAATCATTTGACCCTGACGTCGCTCAATTCAATTTAATATTAATTCCATATTATAGTCATACTTGTTATGGAGAATTTTTGACCAAAAGCTGCACTTTTAGATGGAAGCAAGCCGCTTTGCATGGTGATAGTAAACATCATAGTAAACAATTTTTTCCGAGGATATCGAAATTTCATCCCTTAGGAAGCCGAGGGCAGCGAGGTGTTTTATGAAAATGAAAAAAAAATCTATCTTTTTATCATATCGTCCGATTTTGACAAATCGTATCTCAAATGAAAGATATTGATTAGTGCAACTTAAAAAAAATAAAAAAATAAATATTGTTTAGAAAAAGTAACAAAAAAATTGAAAAATGTAAATTTACGTATCGCATTAAACAACTTCAAAGAATGAATGACAAAATGTAGAATATCGATATACGAGTTATTTTATATCAAATACAGATAAATTCATAATTGAAAACTAAAAACCGCATCAAAATCGGATCAGTAGTTTTTAAGGTACAAGTTGCCAAAGTTGGAAAAGTTTAGTTTATATGATCACTTTGCAATTCTTTTGCCAGAAAGTCAGAAATAATCTATTTTTCTTAGACTTAAAGTACACAGTGACAGTACACATCAAAATAAAAGTTTTTTTCTCGAGGATGTCATAATTTAAGCCCTTAGAAGGACGAGCGTAGTGAGGACTATTAAAAACTGTTAAAAAAAATTCTATTATTTTTGTGCTTTGTACGATTTTGACAAAAAATGTGTCTATTGAAAGGTATTGTTTAATGTAATCGAAAAAAAAATTTAAAAAAAAAATAGCTAAAAACGTGTAAGAAAAAATTAAAAAAACCTTAAATTTTCGTATCACGCTGAATAACTGCTAAGAACGACAGCTAAGATATACAATGTCGATATATGAGTTTTTAAAATCAAAGACAAATAAATTCATAAACTGAAAACCGAATCGAAATCGGATTAGTAGTTTTTAACGATACAAGTTGCCAAAGTTGGCTTAGTTTGTTTATATGGTCGCTTTTAAATTATTCAGCCAAAAAGTCAGAAATAATATATTTTTCTTACAGCAAGAGTATGCATTGATAGAAGACATCATAATAAATGATTTTCGCTGAGGATATAAAAAATTCATCCCTTAGGAATCCGAGCGTAGCTAGGTCTGCAACGAAAAACTTGGTTTTTTTTTATGTTACATAAATTAATTTCTTTCAACTGACACACGTTTTGTAAAAATCAGACCACCCAAAAAAAAACTTGTTTTTTTGTTGTTTTTCGTTGCAGACCTCGCTACGCTCGGACTCCTAAGGGATGAAATTTTTATATCCTCAGCGAAAATCATTTATTATGATGTCTTCTATCAATGCATACTCGTAGCTGTAAGAAAAATATATTATTTCTGACTTTTTGGCTAAATAATTTAAAAGCGACCATATAAACAAACTAAGCCAACTTTGGCAACTTGTCTCTTAAAAACTACTGATCCGATTTCGATTCGGTTTTCAGTTTATAATTATGAATTTATTTGTCTTTGATTTTAAAAACTCATGTATCGACATTGTATATCTTATCTGTCGTTCTTAGCAGTTATTCAGCGTGATACGAAAATTTAAGTTTTTTTTTTTAATTTTTTCTTACACGTTTTTAGCAATTTTTTTTTTAATTTTTTTTCGATTACATTAAACAATACCTTTCAATTGACACATTTTTTGTCAAAATCGGACAAAGCACAAAAATAATAGAATTTTTTTTAACAGTTTTTAATAGTCCTCACTACGCTCGTCCTTCTAAGGGCTTAAATTATGATATCCTCGAGAAAAAAACTTTTATTTTGATGTGTACTGTCACTGTGTACTTTAATGTCTAAGAAAAATAGATTATTTCTGACTTTCTGGCAAAGGAATTGCAAAGTGATCATATAAACTAAACTTTTCCAACTTTGGCAACATGTACCTTAAAAACTACTGATCCGATTTCGATGCGGTTTTTAGTTTTCAATTATGAATTTATCTGTCTTTGATATAAAAAACTCGTATATCGATATTCTACATTTTGTCATTCATTCTTTGAAGTTGTTTAATGCGATACGTAAATTTACATTTTTCAATTTTTTTGTTACTTTTTCTGAACAATATTTTTTTTAATTTTTTTTTAAGTTGCACTAATCAATATCTTTCATTTGAGATACGATTTGTCAAAATCGGACCATATGATAAAAAGATAGAATTTTTTTCATTTTCATAAAACACCTCGCTGCGCTCGGCTTCCTAAGGGATGAAATTTCGATATCCTCGAAAAAAATCGTTTACTATGATGTCTACTATCACCATGCAAAGCGGCTTGCTTCCATCTAAAAGTGCAGCTTTTTTTTCATAACTAGTATTCCAAAATCGTTTTGATAGTTCTTAAAAGAAGCTGATTTGACTAGGAGGAAAATAGTCTATTGTACAGTGAGTTGCGAAATTGCATGGAGAAGGAGATAATTGAATTATGATTGATTGATTTATAATTTTGCCCGCATTTTGACACAGTTTCTGAGTAAGCTTGTATTGTGGTCATTAAAGTGCAATATTTAATAATTAACCCCTGGAACGCCGTTGTCAAAAATTCGCTAAAGAATTAATAACTTTCAATCTGTTAATTACAGTTTTAATTGCCTGGGACAGATCTGGAACAAGGCGCTTGAGGTGTTAAACTATGTGTGTACACAAAAAAATACATCACAAAAAATACAACATTAAGTATATTTAGATTTATGGCGGATTAAGTAGATTTATGGCGGTTATCTTTTTAAAAAGAATGAAGTTTTTGCCAAAAACCTTTTTTTCACAAAGAATAAAACAAGTTTGTTTTGTAGCACGCACAATAAAAATAGGCACCTGCATCAAGGTCACATGTCTAAATTTATATGAAAGTTTATTGACCTTAGCATTATAATTCTTAAAGGTCAGCGCATTAGTTAAAATGTGCTTATTTTATTACAGACTTTCACTTCGATGAATAAAAAAAAATTTTTAGTACATTTTGGTTTGACGTGATAGCTATGACAGATTAAAAAAAAAAACTATTTGTATATTCTGTATATTCATTTTCAATTGAATTGATATTTGGTTGATTTTTGTCTCATAACTCTCATAAGCATTTTTGTGGCAATTTTAGCATTCCGCCTGACACTTTTGTAGCAAATTGAAAAGAACTTTTTCAGTACAGATGGTCATTTTTTTACGCACTAGTTCGAGAAGTGGTTCATTATATGCCAGGTCGAAACTTCGGAGTGCTATCTGTACTGAAAAACGTCGTACGATACACGTGCGAAAAGGAAATTCGTAACTCGTGTCGATTTAAAACACTCCCTTCGGTTGTGTTTTAATTTATCGCCACTCGTTTCGAACTTCCTTTTTTACGCACTTGTATCGTAATGTACTATTGCAGAAACGATATAAAACAAAGTAAGAAGAATCTCCAAGAAGCTAGTTATGAGCTTAACTAACAATAGTTATTTGTTTTACAAGGAGGCAAGGAGGTTGTTGTTTAACGCAGGTGCCATTTTTGACACCCGAGCAAGCGAAAGATTCCAAAAAGTGGAATCTTGAGCGTTGCGAGGGTATCAAGGCACGAAGGTTAAACAAGCTTTGCCACCGAGTGAAACACACATTTTTTCGCTATACCAACCCTATGAAAATATGAACTAAAAAACATCAAAATAAATAAAATACTTCAATTTATTTAACAATTATGTTTCGTCATCATCACATACCTACGTGAATTCCAACCCAGTTTTAGACATCATGTTAAAATTTATTTTGTATGAAATTACTTTGCACTCTTGTGGATAAAATGCAATTTTGCTATCAGTTTCCGAATAGCAAAGAAAGCCTTTATCAGTTGGTGTGGTGAAAAACAATTATTTTTAAATGAATTATAGTTCTAAATATAATTACAACGGTTAATATTGCTAATGAAATACAGAAATAGAAAGCATTCCAAAAATTCCAATATTATTAGTCTTTAATTACCTTTTGATTTCACGATCTCATTAAATTAAAATACCAAATGAAATAATAGTTAATGACAATATATCGTTAGCAAATGCATGATGCATTATGAAGCCGACAAAAAATGGTATGCAAAGTTGCATCATAATGACAGTACTATTATATCGGTAATAACATAACGATGTGAATTATATGAATACCGATTTAACTAGTTATAATATAACGTTACGATTTCAAACTGAATAGTTACGTTAAAATGTTGTTTAATTTTTGAGACAATAAGAGATATGACAACCGAAGGTGTAGTTACTACCAAAACTGAGAGAATTAATAATAATAATAAAATAAATACTGGGGATCAACATAGCCCCATCTAAGCAAAGCTTATACTATAGGTGCTAAGCGACGATATATATACTTAAATAAATAAATACATACTTATACAGAGTGGGGCCTGTAACAAAGGCGAAGAATTGAACTGCAAGCTATTCTCCTTTTACTGATCAACATTTGTTCAGTGACTTTTAAAAATTATGAAGTCTTCAAATTTTTCATTTTTACAAAATAAATATTTGCTTCAATGTACGCCATTATTGTTGTTATTGACGTTGTCTGTCACACTTTAGACTTAACAGAATTCGCAATACATTACCTCTTAGAAAAAACTTTCAAGGGTGATAAATATCAAAATACAAGTTATTTTTAAAAATCGCCGAACAAATGTTGATCAGTATAAGGAGAATAGCCTATAGTTCAATTCTCCGCCTTTGTTACAGTTACAGGCCTCACTCTGTATACATAGAAATATCCATGACTCAGGAACAAATATCTGTGCTCATCACACAAATATATGCCCTTACCGGGATTCGAACCCAGGACCGCGGCACAGCAGGCAGGGTCACTACTGACTGAGCCAGACTGGTCGCCGTAATTGTGTTACCTACCGTGATTTTCCGGGCGGAGTCGCGTTCGATGACATGTATGTCTTTGAGTTGCAGGCGTCTATAGGTTACGGTGACCGCTTTCCATCAGGCGGACCGTATATACTTGTGCTAACAAGACCGACGACGTAGTATAAAAAAAATGTAGGATTGGCCAAACGTGTCTACATCTATCAATTTACAAACTTTCAGAACATTCTCAATATTAAACATTAAATAAAATGTCATATACAAAGAAAAAGTGACCAAGGCCTCCAAGTGTTCCGAGCTGGAATCAAACCACGACCACTTACAGAAGACCACAGCCAAATAGCACTAGACCCTACTCATAGTGTTGTGTTCCTGCCGGCGAGTAAGGCTGCCAGAGCTCAACGAGGGTGCGGCGTGGAACTGACTTATTCCGTCTATTGTCCTTTCAGTCGTCGGCAACCCGAACCCTCCTTGGAACTTGTACACTCCTTTTTGCTGTGTATTTAACACAGCAAAAGGGAATGTACTAGTTTCTAATGGGGTGGCAACGCGCATGTGACACTCTTTGAGTTGCGTCCATAGGTTACGGTGACCGCTTTCCACCAGGCGGGCCGTACGCTTGTTTGCCACCGACGTAGTATAAAAAAACCAGCGTACTCCGTTAACCGGACGGATATAGCCTGTAAAACCACTCTGCCATCCAGAATGTAGCTGTCGAGTTAATGTGGTTGATCATGCACCGTACATGTCTTACCATCTTATCGACAGTGATAAATCTTATACTTTTAAACGAGCAATTCTTGTATATTTATTTATTTATTTATTTATATATATATTTATTTACACTGACGATCTCGGAAACCGCTCTAACGATTTCGCAGAAATTTGTTATGTGGGGGTTTTTGGGGGTGAAAAATTGGTCTAACTTATCCTTAGGTCCCGGAAAACGCGAAATTTTGAGTTTTCATGCGTTTTTCTTCGCGCGCCATCTCGTGTGCAGTAGTTGTACTGTTAAGACAGAATTCTTTCGGTTGATGTAAGTACTATTTATTGCAAACACTAGATGGCGACACAGGTCAAGGCTAAAACGAATAGAAAATACACTATTTGAGTTTTTGTGGCGAAATGCGCGCCATCTCGTGTGGAGTAGTTGTGTTGTTAAGGCTGAGAATTCTTTCGCTCGATGTAGGTACTATTCATTTTTGAACTAGATGGCGACACATGTCAAGGATACGAAACAGAACCGAGCGAAGCTCGGTTGCCCAGATATTTATTATTATTAAGCAACTCTTTTACCTTCCGGACTGTACGGTTGTGGAATTCCTTACCAGTAAAATTAAGACTAGCAAAATCTCTTCCAATTTTCAAAAATCAGCTTAAATTATACTATCTATCTCTATCTTAAGTTGCCATTTTTAGGGTTCCGTAGTCAACTAGGAACCCTTATAGTTTCGCCATGTCTGTCTGTCCGTCCGTCCGTCCATCCGTCCGTCCATCCGTCCGTCCGTCCGTCCGTCCGTCCGTCCGTCCGCGGATAATCTCAGTAACCGTTAGCACTAGAAAGCTGAAATTTGGTACCAATATGTATATAAATCACGCCGACAAAGTGCAAAAATAAAAAATGGGAAAAAATGTTTTATTAGGGTACCCCCCATACATGTAAAGTGGGGGCTGATTTTTTTTTTTTCATTCGAACCCCAACGTGTGATATATTGTTGGATAGGTATTTAAAAATGAATAAGGGTTTACTAAGATCGTTTTTTGATAATATTAATATTTTCGGAAATAATCGCTCCTAAAGGAAAAAAAGTGCGTCCCCCCCCCCTCTAACTTTTGAACCATATTATGTTCAAAAAATATGAAAAAAATCACAAAAGTAGAACTTTATAAAGACTTTCTAGGAAAATTGTATCAACATTCTGTATATTTATAACATGTAAAATGGTGCAATAAAGAATATTTACTTACTTACTTATTTACTTAAATTATCACTACCAAGTGTTTACACATTTGTGTACGAATTAACCGTTATTGAAATCTATGCCGATTAAGAGAACACAGATTTATATTTAAACTTGGACCGCAACGGTTCCTTCAGAAAAAAATGGTGAATAATGATGGGAAATTAACTTTTGATAAACAAGTTTTTATAGAATTGACGTGGGCACTGGGCAAGTTGGCGGGTAACTATTTAAATGAGTCATTTTGATTACTAAAATAACATCTAAATATGCCAAATTAATTTAATATAAAACGACAACAAACTATTTTGCCGGTTTGGGTGATAACCTAGTCTAGTCACAACGTTTATGTTTTTTCACTACATAATATAGGTAGCTTAGGTAGTGTTCTTTCTCACACTAGTGCGCAAAATATGTAGTAGATTTCTTTTCAGATAGAAACTTCAAAGGGCCATATGTACCAATGATACATACTTCATTCATACTAAAAATCATACCTAAATTTTTAACGCCACCTATTAAATACTATCATAACTACACTAATGACGATGATGCCTACAAATTTATTTTTTTCAAAACGTATATTGACGTGAATAATATCATGATTATAAAATGAAGAAATATATAATTTCTTAAGTATTACCTAAGTTCATGATTTCTTTTGCTTACCTATTAGCTTACATACCTAATTTTGTTAGTATGTTAACAATCTTTATATTCAGTAATGAACCTCCAGGTCTTTTTAGGGTTCCGTAGTCAACTAGGAACCCTTATAGTTTCGCCATGTCTGTCTGTCTGTCCGTCCGTCCGTCCGTCCGTCCGTCCGTCCGTCCGTCCATCCGTCCGTCCGTCCGTCCGTCCGTCCGTCCGTCCGTCCGTCCGTCCGCCCGTCCGTCCGTCCGTCCGTCCGTCCGTCCGTCCGTCCGCGGATAATCTCAGTAACCGTAAGCACTAGAAAGCTGAAATTTGGTACCAATATGTATATCAATCACGCCAACAAAGTGCAAAAAAAAATGGAAAAAAATGTTTTATTAGGGTACCCCCCCTACATGTAAAGTGGGGGCTGATTTTTTTTTTCATTCCAACCCCAACGTGTGATATATTGTTGGATAGGTATTTAAAAATGATAAAGGGTTTACTAAGATCGTTTTTTGATAATATTAATGTTTTCGGAAATAATCGCTCCTAAAGGAAAAATAAGTGCGTCCCCCCCCTCTAACTTTTGAACCATATGTTTAAAAAATATCAAAAAAATCACAAAAGTAGAACTTTATAAAGACTTTCTAGGAAAATTGTTTTGAACTTGATAGGTTCAGTAGTTTTTGAGAAAAATACGGAAAACTACGGAACCCTACACTGAGCGTGGCCCGACACGCTCTTGGCCGGTTTTTTTATCCAAATTACTTAGTACCTACATTGTAGTACTCCAACTCATTTGTTTATGTGACTGTTTGTGTTCTAAATAAATTAATAAAAAAAAAAAATGTCGTTTGTGTAATTTTCATCTGTGTCGGACCGTTTTGATTATGACACAAAAAAAGGTGTGACATGCAAAATGGGTGACAATTAGAGAAAAAACTAAACGGTCCGACACAGATTATTTCATTGTTACTTACTCAGATTCTCAATTTTCGTTAAGATTGATTAAGTTTTGAAGGAGGTCGAGAGCGGAACCTCGATTTTAAAGATTCCTTCGCAATATCTTTTAACTGAGTTGTTCTTAATGGACAACTTTTTTCGATAACTAAATCAAGTCAATAACACTAGTATATTAAACTGGAATTCCCAAATTGAAAGGGGGGCTCCTTTCCATTTTAGCATTTTCGCTCATGTAGCGTCTTGATTTGCTAACCTGCCGGCGTATCATGCTGCCAATTTTATCACTTATCCACGTGGATAAGACATCTGTCACTCTCACATTGACATACTTGCTAAAGCGTGACGGATGCTTTATCCACGTGCATAAGTGATAAAATTGGCAGCATGATACGCCGGCAGCTGTCTATCATTTCATCATCTAATTGTTTTTTTTTTACAGTGGACTACGTAGACAACTGGTTCCTGATGACCTCTCCATGGCCAGTGATAGCAATATGGCTGGCGTACATCGCGTTCGTACTCAAGTTGGGCCCTTCTTATATGTCGAATCGGCCCCCTTACCACCTCAAGAATACTCTACTTTTATACAACATATCTCAAGTGGTGCTGTCTGCATATATTTTTAATTATGTAAGTAAAATATATCAATTATAAAAAGTGCTCGCGTTTTGTAAACATATTAATTATGGTGTAGGCGAGAGGCTGGCAACCTGTCACTGCAATGTCACTATTGGATTTCTTTCAACCCCTTTTTGCCAAGAATGGCACTGAAACTTAGTAGTTTATGTGCTCTGCCTACCCCTTTATGGGATACAGGCGTAATTATGTATGTATGTATTTTACCGTGGTCCGCGACCACGGCCAGTGTAGCCTGGCCGAACTGTTGGGAAAGAAGGATATCAGTTCGCCAGACAATATCGACACTACTTTTGATATTTGGTATGTATGTATGTATGTATTAATTAAAGTCGCATACTATTCAGCGATTTCGAGCGCTGGTGTCCTAGCGGTAAGAGCGTGCGACTTACGATCCGGAGGTCGCGGGTTCGAACCCCGGCTCGTACCAACTAATTTTTCGAAACGTATGTGCGAAATGTCATTTGATATTTGCCAGTCGCTTTCTGGTGAAGGAAAACCTCGTGAACCGGATTAATTACAATAAGGTCTAGTTACCCTTCGGGTTGGAAGGTCAGATGGCAGTCGCTCTCGTAAAAAACTAGTGCCTACGCCAAATCTTGGGATTAGTTGTGTAAAGCGGACCCCAGGCTCCCATGAGCCGTGGCAAATCAGCAATTCCCGTCAACTTTGTACAATGCCACGTCAGCAAATTTTAATTGATCCTATTTTGTTACCAACATTTAGTAATATAATTCGACTTTCGTAAGATATATACAGGATAATTGTTATAATTAAGAAAATATAGATACTAGAGAACCTTAATGACGAAATAAAACTTAATAAAATCTCAATTAATCAACAAAATCTTGGTAACAAAATAGGAATTAATAAAAACAAATTTAACTTTTCTCTTAATTTTTGTACAAAGTTGACGGGAATTGCTGAAATGCCGGGATAACGCAAGGAGGATGATGACATATACTCTGTCAAACAAGTCTGTCAGTAAATAAGAACAAAGGAAACTATATGCATCCTTTTCTTTAGGGTGCTAGAGAAAAGGATACCTATAGTTTTCTGAATTGTTTGACAGAGTTTACATTGGGCTATTTCATCGCAGTGTACAGAGACATTGACACTGAAAAATTCTGTACCTATTTTTGGGTTTATAAGTAAATAACATTGTTACTAATAATCCATCAATATTACCTTGTTAAACAGGCAATGAACAGCAAAGTCTTACTACTAGTTTGACCCTTTTTTAAACTCTGTCTTATACACAGATGTCATATATACCATAGATCAAGCAAACGTATCTACTTAGCGTGTCAAATGAACTCAGTGAAATCCACTGAGTTGTCCGTCTTTACTCGCAGCTTGCAGCTTTCGGGCGTCAATTTTTGTAAGTTGAAGTCAACCAAAACATAAATAATTTTTAAGAAAAAAAAACCGTCGCCTTTCGGGTTCTGGTGAAAGCTACTTGCGAATGTTGGTTTATGTAGAAATGTGTATTTTTTAAAACTGCTTTTAATGCTTTAATTATTAGATGGCAACACAAATGAATATACGTATAACGTTAAGGTTTGAGGAGTTTCCTCAATTCCTCATGAATCCGATTATATTATAAGAAATCGAAGCTTGACAAACTTTGACTTCAAAACATATGCTTAACAAACATAACTAAATAAATGTCACTGTTCTGAACTTAAATGCATGCTTTTCTTACAAAAATACCAAAGTCACTATGAGTGTGCCGTTCAGGTTTGAGGAGTTTGGTTCTGGCCATCATCAGCAGTTCCACTGCACCAAATGTCACTGTTCTGGACGAAAGTGCATACCTACTGTTCTTATAAAAATACCAAAGTCACTATAAGCGTGCCGTTCAGATTTGAGGAGTTCGGTTCTGACCATCATCAGAAATTCCACTGCACCAAATGTCACTGTTCTGGACGAAAGTGCATGCTGTTCTTATAAAAATGGCAAAGTCACTATAAGCGTGCCGTTCAGATTTGAGGAGTTTGGTTCTGGCCATCATCAGCAGTTCCACTGCACCAAATGTCACTGTTCTGGACGAAAGTGCATGCTGTTCTTATAAAAATACCAAAGTCACTATAAGCGTGCCGTTCAGATTTGAGGAGTTCGGTTCTGACCATCATCAGAAATTCCACTGCACCAAATGTCACTGTTCTGGATGAAAGTGCATGCTGTTCGTATAAAAATACCAAAGTCACTATAAGCGTGCCGTTCAGATTTGAAGAGTTCCGTTCTGGCCATCATCAGCAGTTCCACTGCACCAAATGTCACTGTTCCGTACCTAAATGCATGCTGTTCCTTTAAAAACACAAAAATCACCATATGTATGCCTTTCAGATTTGAGGAGTTCCCTCGATTTCTCCAGGATCCCATCATCAGAACTGGGTTCTGAGAAAAATGGGACCAATCTGTATGCATATACATTCAATCAAAAAAAAATTTTTCAAAATCGGTCCAGGAACGACGGAGATATCGAGGAACAAACATAAAAAATAAAAAATAAAAATAAAAAAAACATACAGACGACTTGATAACCGTCCTTCTTGAGATATGAGGCGACGGTTAAAAATGCCTCGTTACGTGATATTCAATTTCAACAACACAAAAATTATGAACAATCAAGAGCCTGAGACATATTTAAAATTACAGGCAAGAATCAACTTCAGTACAAAATTTGACACGCTCGGCCACTATACAAATATATGAATTTGTTTCTTCTATCTAAATTAAGTTCTGTGGTCTTATATGATTAAGCACTGTCCAATTAACCGAAATAAAATATTACCATATTTTATTATGACTTAAAAACAGCAAAAAATATTTTTAAATTATACTTTTACGTAATCAGGCGAAAACAACACAGTCATGTTAATCTATAGATTATCTATGCATCAGGTCATTTTATTCGAAAACAACATTTTCTGACGTTTTAAGTATGAAGGCATAAAGTTCAATAAGTCAGTGTTTGTTTTGACATAAAGTAAGGTTCGAATTCGATGACGTCACATACATCGCTGACAGCGTTTTCCGTGGCCAAAATAAATAAAAAAATTACACACATTTTCAATCGAAAATACGTAGTCATCGTATACTTTCAATACCCAAAATCTAATTTAATTGTTTTTTTTTAATGTGAAATACAACAGAAGACATCATATTGTGCCAAATTCGATATGAGTCTAGTAGCCTATTGTGAAATTAACCAAAAAGTGTAAAGTAATAATAAAACATTGGTTTTACCAGTGCAATCAGTCAACGCAGGGCAGCTTGTGGCGAGCTGTTGGGGAACAGCGACCCCACGTACCCGAGTGCTCTGGGGAGTTCTGTTACCCGTAAGGCGGGTGGGTGGGACAGTACTCTCTACCTCTGGCTTGCCTTGGCTGGCCGTCCAGAGTGGAGTCGTTAGGGCTATATGCCCCAGGGGTGGAAGTGAAAATTTGCATAAGACGCGAGTTGGTGCAGTGGCTTAACAGCCACTGGGCAGAAAGCGGTGTACACCTCTCGACACCCTTGAGTTCTCACACCGGTGTTGCCCTTGAGCCATCTTGGATGTCGCTTTTTGTGGGGGCCCATCTTGTGGGGACGAGTCACCGTCTGCCGGAAATAAAATTGGATACCGTTTTATTAGGCAGGCGTCCGGTTTTTTATCCATAGCCCAGTAATTAGTCCATCACTTTCATCAAAATAGACCAGTTCATTTTAGATTCCATTAACTCTCAAATAGTCCTTACACCCTGGCGGGTGTTGCCTCTGCGTGTGTCCCATGATACGGGCAAGGGCAACATCCGCTCGGTGTACCCCTTACATTTCATTAAAGTGTCGAAAGGGACTCTACGTGTTGGCTTCGGCCCCGCGCACGCCTCCCAAAGGTCCGGAACACCATTGTTCCGTGATGGGAAAGACATACAAACATTTTAATTTTAAAAGATTAGTTTAATATCTGTGTGACATCTTTTGAAAAATTGTTCGTACCAAGCCGTAAGTAAACCGACATTCATCATCGACTTTCGAATAAAGATATTTTAAAATTTCTTGAATAAATAATACCGCTTGTTATTGCTTTTTTGACACACTTTTTCAAAATTGGCTCCAATTTTGACAACATCGGCGGTGAAAATGTAATTTTAAACGTCAAAGTTATGACGTTTACTCAACCTCAACTCAACGACACACGCGATGATCACATTAATTTATTGACAATAAGCTTTAGTGCGTTTTCACATTATCCGATCCGATATCGGATGTCGGACCGATATCCTATACATTACAGGCGCCATCTTGGATTTTTTCTATCGAAATCGTTCCAACATCCGATATCGGATCGGATAATGTGAAAACGGTCTTAGGGTCAATGTCAATGACAATTGATGAGTAAGATGGGCATTTTCACAATTCGGGACCCCCCAATTAGCGTAAGTTGTTAACAAAAATTAACTCACTGTCAGTTTTGTGACGATAATTAAGTATGAAAATATTGTTTTTGTGTTAATTACATAAACTTTAAGCGTTAATCTACATTCATAATGCGAAAAAAATATTTTTTTTTACAGATTTTATGTTAAATTGTCGTCACATAACTGGCAGCGAGTTAATTTTTGTTAACAATTTTTGCTAATTGGGGAGAGACTGCGTTTCGTTTGGCGTCTAGCGTCAACATTGTCATTTCAGCTACCAGGCCCCGTAGCCGAATGGCATTTCTCCGACGCCAAACGAAAGCGATACGCCGCTGGCTCTGTCGCGCCAATATGCAAGCGCGATAGAGATAGATATCTACTAGCGCTTCGTTTCGTGAGCGTTTCGTGAGCGTTTGTGCCATTCGGCTAGCCACCCAGGCCCCGTAGCCGAATGGCATTTCTCCGACGCCAAATTAAAACGAAACGTAGTCTGGCTCTGTCGCACCAATACGCAAGAGCGATAGGGATAGATATCTACAAGCGTTTCGTTTCGTGAGCGTTTCGTGAGCGTTTGTGTCATTCGGCTACGCACCCTGAGGCACAGACACGGAAGCTTGGAATGCATGTCCCGACACGTGTTTGGCCAGTTTTTCTAACCTTTTTTCCGGTGTGGTTAAAATACAAGGTTTTATTTGTCATAAGTAGGAAATATCAATAACAAATACGTAGACCGGTTTGGATGTGGTACGAATTTAAAGTCAACAAGGTTAATGGGTTAAGAGAACATTACTAATAATTAATTTTTATTAAGCAGAAACGTCTGTTAACGATTCTAAACATTTTTATATTAAAGGCAAAAATGGTGCGGGTTCAATAAACCGCCGGAAGCGTAAATTTTTCCATTTTTTCCTTTAATATAAAAATGTTTAGAATCGTTAGCAACGTTTCTGCTTAATGAAAAATTAATTTAGTACGGTTAGCACATTGTTACTGGTGAATTCTCAATATAACTTGAGACTCCAGTGCTGTTACAAGATGTAATAGTCTGTCGGTAGATGGCGCTAGACGTCATCCCAAGACGTGTGTACAAAAAGGAAAGGCATGGAAAGATTTGCGAGGTCCGGCGTGGCTTCCGTAGCTCAATTGGTAAGAGCATTGCACGGATTGCAAAAATGGTGCGGGTTCAAGTCCCGCCGGAAGCGTAAATTTTTCCATTTTTTCCTTTAATATAAAAATGATTACTAATAATATATCTAATTCTGATAGGTTTTATGTGTAAATAAATTATCGCTTTTGTCGAAAAGTGATACAATAAATGGCCAATAACCTAACCACAAAATTAAAATTTTGAAAAAACCCCCGACCGCGAAATACTAGACCTATTTTCATGAAACTTGACTAAGATGACTCCCGACTAACTCAGCTTTCAGATAAAAAAAAACTAAATCCAAATCGGTTCATCCGTTCGGGACCTACGATGCCACAGACAGACACAGACACAGACAGGCAGACAAACAGACAGACAGACAGACATACAGACAGACAGACAGACACGTCAAACTTATAACACCCCGTCGTTTTTGCGTCGGGGGTTAAAAAGAATGCACATCGGTTTTTGGAAAGAGACAATAAGCTAAAAAGAGACAACGCTCTACGAAGACGAAAAACCGATGTGAATTCTTTATAATGGTCGTTTACTGTACTGTACCTGAATGTAAAAACATAATCGGGAGATGAGAGATATTATCCGCCATTTCGGTCACAAACGTCATTTTGGTCACTTAAAAAATATAATTAACAAATAATACGATATAAAAATAAAAGTGCCACCTTTCCGTGATCCTTATAAAGAATTCTATCAGAAAAAAAAAATTCAAAATCGGTCCAGTAACGACGGAGATATCGAGGAACAAACATTAAAAAAAAAAAAAAAAAAAAAAAATACAGATGAATTGAGAACCCCTTACCCTTGAGATTTGGAAGGCGGTTAAAAATATATAATTTGCCTATCTTCATAAAACTTTACCTACCCAATTGTAGTAAGATGTACAGTCTGACCAAAAAGAATAGAAATTAAAAAGTGAATACATCGTAGTGTCGTCCCGTTTTCTCACACATATTTATTTGAAAGGGATGACACTACAATGTTAATTTCTACTCTTTTTGGTCAGACTGTACAGTCAACCAATTGGAACCCTAGGCCACTGCAGAACTATGTAATAGTGACGTTATAAATCAAATTGTAAGAAATCTCTTACTGCTTGTCATTTTGACATGGTTGTAGAGTGGCCTAGGGTTCCAATTGGTTGACTGTACATTGTGCAACGTGGGGCAGATAAAACATACATTCATCCATATAATCACGCCTTGAGGCTAAGTGCGGAAACCGGAACCCATAACCATAACCATAACCATAACCATAACCATAATCACGCCTGTATCCCGTAAAGGGGTAGGCAGAGCACATGAATTACTAAGTTTCAGTGCCACTCTTGGCGAAAAGGGGTTGAAAGAAATCCAAATTGTGATATTGCAGTGACAGGTTGCCAGCCTCTCGCCTACGCCACAATTTAACCCATATCTTACAGTCGACTTCTACGATACATGCGGGAAGAAAGGGGGTGGTGATATTTTTTGCCCGTCACCACACAGGGGACTACTATTTACTACTAATACTTGTTTAATAACTAATATAATGCTTCATATTTTTAAATTAAGAGAAAAATTGAAAAATTCACACGTCCGGCAGGACTCGAACCTGCGACCTTTGGCCTTGCCGGGGCCATCCCCTCCCCCTTAATTTTAAAATATGTAATGTCGCTCGCAGACGTTTCTGCATGATAAAAAACAAATTTAATATAATACTTGTTTATTTATTATTTACAGGGTGTAGACATATTAACGAACTGGGGATTGGTGAGCACTCAGTGCGCCACGGAAGGAAAGGATTCACAACATTATGTAAGTAGAAATACCTGCTATGTAAGGTACAGCGGGGCAAATCTTGACTGGGGGGCCAAATGTAACAGGTCCATTTTTTCCATGTTTTATAATGTTTGCATTATTTCATAGAGTGTTCACCGGTTATATATGGTAGGCGTGTTCAGTGGATACATGTAGAACTCAACATTAAAGTGTAATAATTGAAAAAATGGAACAGTTACAATTTGCCGACAGTCGAGATTTTCCCCGCTGTATCTTACTATTTTAATAAAGGTTGTGGCATAGTGTGTACACATACATTACAGTAACATTAAGGGCTAAGATACTACAGGTGTAGTGTGAAAAGGTTTTCCTTCGTATTTTTCCGGAAACATTCGCATTTGTCATGTTAGCTCAGTCAGTGTTAGTACGTTTTGTACTGACACTGACTGGAATAGCATGAGACGGTCGTACGTTTCCGTGAAAATACGAAGAAAAAGCTTTTCGCAGTATATCTGTACTTAGTTTCTTAGAGCCACTTGCGCCATCTGCTTAACTCAAGTTTAGTGGGCTGTCAACTGTCAAATTCCATATAAAATTGTGGGTTATCCTCGGGTTACCCCTCCATTTTCGGTGGTGCAAGTGACCCTTAGAAAAAAACTAATAGGCTACTTGCCTCCTAGTCAAATCAGCTTCTTTTTAAGAACTGTCAAAACTAATTTGAACGACTTGCTAATATGGAATTTATATGAAATTGAATTGAGTGACGTCACGGTCAACTCAGTTACTTTATATATTTCTACCTGAGTTATTAAATAGAAATTGGTTTTAAAAATAACTTCTGTCCATGTTTTTCTTATAATTATCTGATGCTTTATTTCGTGCATGGTACAAAATATTTTATTTTAACTACAGTCAAGTTCCCTATTGTATTTAATTGATCTAAAGGACCTTTTCTTAAAGCTAACGGAAATCAATTAAAACAGGTCGTATTTAGTCAATGACTTTTACGATATGTGTGTTCTCACCCTGATTCATAGTGTTTATCATCTATTTGTTAAAGCCAAACGTATGTATAAAGCAATTATATTTTTACAATGTATTTATAATACATACACAAATAAAACATGCAATTAGGAGCAATAAAAAGGTCTCATTCGTTTAACACAGACGAGACACTCGAGAACAAACATTTACTTTATGTTAACATCTTTTCAACGAAATGCGTGGGTTTTATTTAAATTCAAGAGAAACTAAAGGAGCCCACATAATATCAGTTCACCAGACAATATTGATCTATATTTGGTACTTCAACATTTTGCCTAAGTGCGATTTCACACTATACGATCCGATATCGGGTGTCGGAAGGATTCCAAAGGCAAAAATCAAAGATGGCGGCTTAAATGTAAGGGATATCGGTCCTACATCCGATATCGGATCGGATAATGTGTCTCAGTCCGGTATCATAAAACCTGTTTTATTATGTATGAAATTAAAAAAAAAATTTCGAATCGAATGTAACCAATGTAACCAAACTTAATAACGACGTCTCTAATTTAACGGAAGATAAAAAAACACGGTGTATATACTATATACACCGATTATCGTCTACCATTCACAGCGAACTGGGCTGGGCTGAACTAGCGAGCTGTTATCTAGTATAGGGGCATTTGCAGAATTTGAGACCTCCCAATTAGCGTAAGTTGCTAATAAAAATTAAGTCACTGTCAGTTTTGTGACGATAAAAGCATGACATTTCTATAAAAATATTGTTCTTGTGTTAATTAAATAAACTTAAACGATAATCTACATTCAGAATGTGAAAAAAAAAAATTAAACAGATTTTATTGTTAATTGAGCATTTCTTTTTTTTTGCCACTTTTATGAAGTGTGATATTTTTGAAAAAAAAAATGCTATTTCTACTCAGAATTACTAGCCTTTTTAATCCTATTAGTTAAAAAAATTGTCCCATACAATTTTTTCTTATTTTGTTACCATTTTCCGTACATGTTCAACATGTACCCCATACAACATGACAAAAGAGGAAAGTAAAAATATTTATGGAAATTCTGGGACACTTTTTGTCCCCCAGTGAGATTGAAAGTACTCGTGATTCTGAGTACAATTGACCTAAAATTCCCTAAAACAATAAAAAAAAAATTATTGGCAAAAAAAAAGAAATGCTCAATTGTCGTCACAGAACTGACAGCGAGTTAATTTATGTTAACAACTTACGCTAATTGGGGGGTCCCAAATTCTGAAAATGGTACCTATCCAAACGTTTTCCCCCGTAAGTTAACACAAGTATATTTTTCCGTAGACGAACCCTTTAATTAAATAAAATAAATAAATAAATAAATATTGGGGACACCTTAACACAGATCAACCTAGCCCCAAACTAAGCAAAGCTTGTACTATGGGTGCTAAGCGACGACATACATACATACTTAAATAAATAAATACATACTTATATACATAGAAAACATCCATAAGTCGGGAACAAATATCTGTGCTCATTACACATAAATGCCCTTTCTGGGATTCGAACCCAGGACCGCGGCTTAGCACGCAGGGTCACTACCGACTGAGCCAGACCGGTCGTCAGTTACATTTTAGAATGTTAAACTATCCTTAAATATTTCCAGATACTTCGCGGCGCCTACATATACTTCCTAGCCAAAGTGACAGAGCTCCTCGACACAGTTTTCTTCGTTCTCCGCAAGAAGATGAACCAAGTGACCTTCCTCCACGTATACCACCACTCTCTGATGATGCTCAGCACCTGGTGTGCCATCAAGTATAACCCTACTGATGCTGTGGTGTTCTAGGCACTATCAACTCGCTGGTGCATGTGGTCATGTATGGGTATTATGGGTTGTCTGCGTACCCTAGTTTGGCGAAGTATTTGTGGTGGAAGAAGTATATTACTTCGTTTCAATTGGTGAGTACTTAACTTAGTAATTAAGTAAGTTTATTTGCGAAGAATAAGGTACATTAGTATATTAGTTGGTAGGTGACGTCATTTGGTTGCGTATTCTGCTATTTGTACTATACTGGTCGCACTAGCATGCAAAAATCTTAAATTAACTACTATTCTATCTGTATATCTTCAAAGAGGAAATCTCTGACACTGTAATAGCTCTTTTCAGTCAGAAACTGCATCATCTTATTTCTAAATCTATGTACAGGTAGCTTTCTTAAAGATTTTGGTAACTTATTAAAACTTTCATGCACATGACAAAACAGTGATTGGAATATAATGCTGTTCTGGGAACATAATTATGTACTAGTCTTCCAGGATCGCGTTGGTTTCTAGTATAGTTTTCTTATTTGTTGTTTGTTGTGTAGCGCGCCATCGCGCCCTTTGTCACACCATGTTATATTTAACATGTACAATAGCCAATGTGAGTCCATGAAAGAATTTAGTAACTATAACAATTTCAATAAGATTAATTACAGTTTCAAAACCTCGCACTAACGATGAAATCGATCTGATGATACATATAGCATCATGTTTTTTTTATAAGGTTATTATAAGTAGAACCAAAAAGTGCATTAATTTTCTCTGGCGTCCTTGCTATCGAGTAAATAATTAAAGATGCCTGATGAAATAGATGTACTGATAAGCATTTAAAGTAGGTGCCGGCTTAGACAGCAAAAAGTGGTACGCCTTGGTCCGGGTTCCCACTGGCCAGTGTAAAATATTCCTTAAAAAAGTATATTTTTAACTTTTTTCCCATTCTTGGTCCCATGTTATGGGATCTTAGAAATATTTAGAGTTCCATTGATTCAAATGTACAATGTGTGTTTATATTGTGTGTATTATTTATCGATTTTTTTAATACTTACCTACTGGTGATTTTGTTAGGGTAAAGTTTTATTTGCATTTTTAAAGTTTGCCTTTTCTTGTTTCAGATCCAATTTGGGCTCATCACCATACAAGTCACCTTAAGCGCCTTAGTCTCAAACTGCAAGACATCATACGTTCTATTATTTACAATTTTCTTCAACTTAGGGCTCATGATATATCTCTTCAGAGATTTCTACATCAAGGCATACACTGTAAAGAAAACTATAAAATCTAATGAGAAAAAAAAAGTTACTGATAATAAGAAAGATTCTAAAGGATATATTACCTCTATAGTTAATAATGATGTGGCTAACCAAACACTTAAAGTTAAAGGCATGTGATGATAATATAGAAATTAAATTAGTTTAATATTATTTATTGATAAGAATTACTTAATAAATTGTGATACTAAACCGTTTGCTAGTTTTTTTTTTTATTTTATGAATTATTATGGGACTTCTTATACAGATTAACAAACTTTTACCTTAAGCTCAAGAAGGCTTGTGTTGTGAGTACTCAGACAATGATAAATATAAATATACAAATAATTATATGTTACATACTTAGAAAACAAAATATCTGAGCTCATTACACACATAAATGCCCTTACTGGGATACGAACCCAGGACCGTGGCTTAGCAGGCAGGGTCACTAGACGCTAGCTAAGACAAACCGGTCGTCATATTCAAATCTAATTTTAAACATCATAGCCTAAAATAACTTATAGTTACAAACATATCATCACGCCTGTGTCATATCTAGGTTTCAGTGCCACTTTGGCAAACATCGAAACTAGCGACTATGGGATATGGGTTAAAACCTACCTGTCACTGCAATAGTTACAAAGGTGTCTAAAAATAGAACATGATTATTATTCAATTCTTAAACCCCGAAATGAACGTTGTAATAATGTATTCATTCGAAGTAAGTAATACTTGTGAGTGTTACAGTTATTTATAGCCGTAATAAAAGTAATTACTTGAGGAGGTACGAGGTACAGTGCCGGCCAATTATTTAAAACATTTTCATGTTTTTTTTCTGTATAGGTTCTTTTTTTTTAGTCAGTGGTACTGATTTCCATCTTACCACTTCAGCAGGTGCCCAGTCTTCGTAGGCCTTTGTGCTAGCGATGAAAAAAAAAAAAAAAACAGGAATCTCTTTTTGATATTTACACATTCCAGGATATACGTAAATATTAGATTCGAACTATACTCCAAACGCGAATTCAAGTCCAAAAATCTACTACGATGTTGCCACTGCAAGAGAATGTTTGTAGAAAGAATAGTAAATAGTATAATCTTTTTTTATAAAAGCACTCGCAAAAATAATTTATTTATTAATAATTTCAATCCTTTGATTTAAATAATTAATAGTATTTACTTATTTACAGAAATACTAGGACACCCGAATAAAAAAAATATTTTCCATGATTTTTGGTTGCAATATAATATTGTATTTTGGGTTTCTTATATGCTATAAAGAATGTATTTATTTAAAAGGTTGACGAATCCTGAACAATATTTTGACAGTGACATAAGACATAATTGATATTGACAGCTATGACATTGACGTATCTGTCGTAGTTTTTTTGGACTCGAATTCCCGTGGCGAGTATAGATGGGGGCACGGCAGTGCCCCCGCCAAGTCGAGCAAAAAGAGGTCTTATTTGTCTTATTAAGGCTCGAACCAATCTTTTATCTCTAAAATATTAAATTAATAAGTGTTACTTTAAAATCATATCTACTCGTATTTTGCTTAAACCAAATTCAAATACCATTTTCATCCATTTCCCACCGAAACACGAAGTCCAATTCAATATTAATTAATTTATATCACAATAAAGGTTCAATTTGGCTTTTCTTGGTCCACTGATCAATGTAACATCATCCAAGTTCCCGAAATGGATTTCATTTGAACAAAAGTCCTTTCCTCATTGGAACAGACAGTAAGTATCTTGGGCTAGATTTAATTTCGTTATTCGCGTTAGGAGGATAGGGGATGATCGGTCCACCATACAAATACAGTCCTCATTTTCCTCTCCAAGAATTGTACATAATTATTGTGACGACACGTCCGGTTTGACGACCGGTCTAGATCAGTCGTCGGGGGCAATTGTAACTGATCCGTTTTTTTCCATTATTACACTATGATGTTGACTTCTACACTTGGACATTCTACTTAATAATGCAAACGTTGTAAAAAATGGACTATTTACATTTGCCCCCCAGTCGAGATTTGCCTCGTTGTACCTTATTTTAATTATTTTTTATTTGGCTTCGTTTCTATGTTTGTACGAAAAATAACAAATACTAATGATAAAAGCACAATTTTCAAAATCAAATGCTCATCAACTCCTAACCAGCCTAAGTCTTATAACACATACGACCTTCAAACCTTCAAGAAAAGAGCGCACACCCATCTATCTTAAAGGCCGGCAACGCACCTCCGACACTTCTAGTGTTTCGGGCGGCAGTGATCGCTTACCATCAGGCGACCTGTCTGCTCGTTTGCCTCATATCCCATAAAAAAAAAAAAAAGGAAGAGAGCGGTTGGTAGTTCTGAATTTTGTGTTCTTATCAATGTACCGTGTCTAGAGGTATAACTGCAACGCTCACAAAGCGGGGCGTTCTCATCGTGGCGGTCAAAGCAGAATTTTGCGTTCTCTTTTCCCGCCGAGACAGACGCCTGAACGCAGCGATGTCTGAAGCTGCAAACAGAAAAAAAAAATTATAGGAGAATTCTTACACAGATTGACTGAGGCCCACGGTAAGCTCAGGAAGGATTATGTTATGGGTACTCAGACAACGATATATATAATATAAAAATACTTATATACATAGAAAACATCCATGACTCAAAAACAAATATCTGTGCTCATCACACAAATAAATGCCCTTACCGGGATTCGAACCCGGGACCGCGGCGCAGCAGGCAGGGTCACTACCGACTGCGCCAGACCGGTCGTCACAGAGAAACTATAATGAAATTCCTAATGAGAAACCTAGCCTTTAAACCTTAGAATTTCGTGAGATATATTCAAATATTCAATCAATAAACCGCCGCGCGTGTAACCACCGTGAGCACTTCTTTATGCCTGAAGACGGGTCTCCTAAATGACGTGAGTACAACTGATGTCGTAGCTGAATAATATTTCTGCGACGATAACGAAAACGAAACGTAGTCTGGCTCTGCCGCGCCAATATGTAAAAGCGATAGAGATAGATATCTACGAGCGTTTCGTTTCGTGAGCGTTTGTGCCATTCGGCTACGCACCCTGTTTATTGATTAAAAAAACATAGGTGGGGTTGGCAAAGGTATGTATAAAGAATTGAATCAAAACATTTACAATAATCATCATCATCATCATATCAGCCGAAAGACGTCCACTGCTGGTCATTAGGCCTCCCCCAAAGATTGCCACAATGACCTGGCCTGCGCCACCCGCAGGAATGTTAATATCCAAAAGAAGAAAATGAGGACTAACTTAGTATGAAACAGTAACAGAACTTGGCGCTAGTCGTCCCCTTTCTGAAAAGACGGCTTTGTTTTAATAGATTATCTTATTTTCCTTGTTTAATCAAATTACAGCGCCTTGTCCAATACTGTGCTTTAGAATGGCTAAAGTATAAGAAATATGCTGAACTTTCCGATGTTATTAAAGTAATAATAACCTAACCACAAAATAAAAATTTTGAAAAAACCCCGACCGCGACATAGTGGACCGATTTTCATGAAACATGGCTAAGAACACTCCCGACTAACTCAGTTTTCAGATAAAAAAACTAAATCAAAATCGGTTCATCCGTTTGGGAGCTACGATGGCACAGACAGACACACACACAGACAGACAGATAAACAGACAGACAGACGGACAGACAGACAGACAGACAGACAGACAGACAGACAGACAGACGGACGGACGGACAGACAGACAGACACGACAAATTTATAACACCCCGTTTTTGCGTCGGGGGTTAAAAACCGGACTAGTGCGGATCGCCGAATCGCGTACCGAGTGTTCCATACAAAGTTTAAAAATATTAAAAATATTTTTATTACATATTGTAACTAAAAGTTTGCAGATTTCGATTTTTTTCCTTTATCTATACTAAACAACGTTGCTTTGTACCAATACTCAAGATGCTTAGTCCACGGGAAGTACCCTGTAGGTTTTGATTTTCTTGCCCGTGTCAAATATTTGCGACATAAACCGCTGTATCTTTTGATTGCTTTGGCTTAGAAGTTTAATTTTTTCACAGCTATAACGGACAGCAGATCTGAATATTTGATGTAAATTCCAGCTTTATACTTTCACGAGTTCCTGAGAAAAAGGCTCATAACAGAAAGATAGACAGACTGACGGACAGACAGAGGGATAGACAGACGGACGGGTGCGCCAAAGTTCATATAAAATTGTTATATAGATTATTGGTAGTCCGAAAATGTTTCTCATACAATTTTACATTTTAACGATCATTATTTATAACAATTTTATGTTAATAACTATCGTAACTTCGAATGACTTATGTTCATAATGTCATTCATCATAAATACGTTTTATACTAATGTTTATGTTTATATACTTATTGATCATAACGATTGCGAGTAATATAATTTATAGTTATATTATTGTTAACAGAACAGAGATCACAATGACATGTGACAGTCCAGTTAGGTGCGACGACGAGCGTAGCGAGGAGGAGCGTGTTAGGTTGACTGTGAGCGAACCAGAAACGAATTTTTAATGTAAATTGTATATGTCATTGTAAAAGCTTCAAGCGCGTTTCTATAAATGGCACAAGTTTTTCATAGAACTTCCCCAAATCTTTTTAAATAATTTTATGATGAATGATTTTCTTAAACACAAAATTATGAATGTTATTAAATATTTGTATAGAATTTATGATAAAAAATTTTCGACTAAATGATTATTATGAACAGTGATAGTAGTACTATTGATAATAATGAATCAAAATTATGATAACTAAAATTATGAGAAATGATCATTCGGAGCACAAATCGGTATAAACAATAATTTTATAACAAATAATTTTATATGAGCCAATATGGACCCCAGACGGACAAACGAACAAACGGACAGACGGACAGACAGATACAACTTCCAAAGATAGGTACTATGAACGGGGTGTGTAATGATTAGTATAACTTTTTTTGGTATAGTAACATTTGATATAACAACATTTGGTATAAATTTAAAGGATATAATCACTCATTTGACATAATTAACATTTGGTATAACCACAAAATATCTACTTTTATTTTGTATAATCATTATTTCGTATAACACTTATTTATAATAACCGTTATATGGTATAACTATCTATTGCTATACGACTAGTATCATAATTATAACAAGCGAACAGTATAAAACATTTCATGAATTAATTTTATTCTTTTTTGAAGGGATCACAGTTCTAACCTAACCTAACCTACTTTTCTGATAGCAGTACATATGAAAATGAATGAAAAAATGAAAATGAAATATTTATTTTTCAAGTAGGCATATTACAATGCGCATATGAACGTCAAATAAAGCTACGCCGGCTCTAACCCTACGCCTCAGCCTCGAGAAGATTTCAGTCCCCCCTCAGTTGGGAGGGGGGTATCCACTATGGGACCGGCAAGAAACTCGGCGGGCAACTTCTTTTCAAAACATTACATCTTATAACTAACATGCATTAAATAACAAGATACAATTTAACATGCAAAAGTATTCATCAAAGAATATGAACAGACTAGGTACTCTATGGAAATTAATTTCAATAAATTATATTATTGCTTAATAATACGTCGTTCTTCTTCAGAGAAAACATATCAAATTGTCACAGAAGAAAAAGATAATATGAATCTCAATATCATTAAATATGTAATTTACCTACACAACATAAAATATAAAATATTTGATGTGCTTTCTTATCTGAACTGTGTCCTCTATACATAATACAATTATTTTAATTGCTATTCGTTTTTTGTAGTTTCTGGTTCGGGCCATGCATGTTTGTCTGTCAAATAGTCCTCGACTCTGTAATAAGCCTTTAACATCAATGATTTTTTTAAGTAGTTCTTAAGAGCTGGGAGGGGTAATCTCAAAGCGGTGTCAGGTAACTTATTATAAAAATGAATGCATTGCCCAACAAATGACTTCTGTACTTTACGGACACGAAACTTCTTTATGGCAAGCTTATTTTTGTTTCTAGTGTTATAATTATGGATATCAGAATTCTTAGTGAAACAGTCTAAATTCTTAACAACATAAATTATACTATCATAAATGTATTGGGAAGCTACAGTTAAGATATTAATTTCTTTGAAGAGTTCTCTCACTGATTCACGTGTTCCTAAGTTGTAAATAGAACGAATGGCTCTCTTTTGTAATACAAAGATAGTCTGTATGTCAGCTGCTTACATATGTTTAAGGGTCACAGTTCTAACCTAACCTAACCTATTTTTCTCGTGCATGATGGATCTAATTTATTAGCAGCGCGTTGTGTGCACTGTGTGCAGGGGTCACAGTTCTAACCTAATCTACTTTTTTGGTACATGATGCATCTAATTTATTGTATAATTTGTTTTTATTATTACTGTGCTTTAGACAGAATTTGTGTTATACAATTTATTTATTATCAGAAATAAGCATTATACTCAAAGTATGTTATAATAAATGTTATTCGAAAAAATGATCATTATATTAAATAAGTATTATAAAATTTGTTAGTATATTATTTGTTGTTATATGATTCAATAATGATATCAAATGATCGTTATAACGACTAAAAATATATAAAAAAAGTTATATCGATCGATACGCACCCCTATGAACGAATTGCAAAGATGCAAAAAACAAAAAAAAATATTTCCCTAGTGGTGTACAATAATGTGGGTTAGTCATATCCTCATATTACAGAAAATACCGAGTATATACCAATTATCTTCAAAGCAATTTCCCGCGGTTGCCCGTAATTTCGGCGAACATGGGTTACAGTACTGCTTCATTACGCTAAAAGTGAAATTTTACGGTTATGGCCTCGTAATCGCAAGCTGCATGCCGCGATAATGCCCCTAACCTGGGTGGGGCCCCTAAATGAGCAGTTTTATAATTAATTATACAATAAAATAATTAATTAAAGATAGTTTTAATGAATTAAATAATTATCTAATTAACTATAATTGAGATTTAACAATTTTTTTCTAATCCTGAACTAATAAATTTTACCTGTGTCATTAAAGCTTAAATATATGTTAGCTTTGAGGAACCATGGCAATCAAGACCTTATTGAACAAGTTAACCATAGCCATAACACCAGAGCCGTATCAGCAGGCAAATATGTAGTTCCTAGAGTGTCGAATTACTACGGTGATAGGACACTTAAAAAACGCATACCCTACTTACTGAACTCATTGCCAAGTGACATAACACAGGAACAAAACAAAAATACCTTCAAAAGACGGCTAAAAAAGTATCTCTTAGAAACTCTATAAGGGATCGTCTTCCTGCATTTATGTTTATGTTATTTTAATGTTTCTCAAATGTGAATTTTGATGATATCTGATTGTTAACCTTAGAATTATTTGATTTCTTGACTCCACAGTCAAACTTATAACTTAGTTTTGTGGAGCACTGTATATTTTATACCATTGTTACCTTTTATTATAATAATTAAATAAATAAATAAAAAAATAATTCGCCATTTACAGGGTCGTGCATAGATCTTTAAAACCCTACATAAGAGTCTATTCCTCAAACCCAGCGTCCGCCGGCTGACCGGATTAAAACGCATTGTTTGGCTCTGTAACCATGGCAACGCGTTGTTATAACGATACTGCGCACGTGCGCGGGGATGGCTTTGGGCAGCTGCGCTGGCAGTGCAAACCTTTGCGTCAAAACATTGTAAATTCCCGAAAGTTAAGTATTGTATGCAACGGTGTTTAACTGAGTCTAAAATACTCGTGGCGTCTATATTAACAATTTTCGGCTTCGCTTCAAATTGTTACCCACGCCACTTGACTTTTTTGACCTCCTTTAAACGCCTATTGCATAAAATACTATAAAATGATGAGTCGATAAAAAAAGACAGTAAAGGTACAGCGGGACAATTTCGACTGTATTACGCTGTTCAGTCGAAATCGTCCCGATGTAGGTGCCTTACCACAGTAGTGATTGAAAACCGAGTAGATATATCTGACTCTCTCAGTATATTATGTTATAGTTTACGGAAGTGCACCTAATTAGGAAGGTATATTTATATAGTCAATAACCCCCTTATTCATAAACGTTAACTAAAGTTATCAAGCTGATAAAGTTCGTTTGTCCCTTTCCGACGTATTGGTGTGATAAAAAGGGACAAACGAACTTTATCGGCTTGATAACTATTGGATTAGATGTATTTAGATCATGTTTAACATCCTTGGTCTATATTTTTATGTAAGTACGTTAAAGACACCTTTGACCCGCACATTTGGTTGGTCAAATTGGAAAAACTAGACTGAGACATAATAAAAAATATTGTTTATTTATATAGCCAAAACAGTTGCCTTCCTAACAAGTATGAGTCGTTATGCAAATTAGTTATATTCAAGGGAATAGTGATTGAAGTTCATTACTTACTTGTATGTTATGATACTTATGATAGAACCAGGAAAAACTGATGGAAACCGGTTACGGAAGAGGTAAAAAAGTTCGTCGTTTCGAGTAGGTATAATTATTATAATAGTAGGGAGCGGTAGATGGGCATTTTCCAAAATAAATCTCGAATATCGAATTTCACCAGATCTGGACGTATTAAGGCTCATTCTTCTCAGAATCTCGAGCTAATTCGATCCCGACAATAAAAAATGTGTCCCAAATTTTCCATACAAAATTCGAGTTTCCAATACGTCATGCACGTAATAAGCTGGTACCTGTACCGGTTGTCTATTGTTTGCCCGACAGTCATTTAACATAATATTCATTTGCCCGAATCTAACTTGCCTGAATTTCATTTGCCCGAATGATTTGTTTACCATAAAAATCATATGACATACTCGTTGTTTATCCGAATATTACCTTCCATAATCATAAAATGCCATACTATTTTTTAGCCATATTATTAAGTGCAATAATATGGTTTCATAGAATATTCAAACGCCATAAGCAATTATTGCCATATTAATTGTTGCCCATATTATTACCTAACCTACTTTCTGATAGCAGTTTCATTTTCCAGGGGTCACAGTTCTAACCTAACCTAACCTACTTTTCCAGCAGTTTCATTCTCCAGGGGGTCACAGTTCTAACCTAACCTAACCTACTTTCTGATAGCAGTTTCATTTTCCAGGGGGTCACAGTTCTAACCTAACCTAATCTACTGTCTGATAGTATTTTCATTTTCCGGGGGGTCACAGTTCTAACCTAACCTAACCTACTTTTCAAGCAGTTTCCTTTTCCAGAGGTTCACAGTTCTAACCTAACCTAACCTACTTTCTGACAGCAGTTTCATTTTCCAGGGGGTCACAGTTCTAACCTAACCTAACCTACTTTCTGATGGCAGTTTCATTCTCTAGTCCTTCTAGTACCTATTATAGTAGTTTTCGATTCTGCCAAAGCACATTATGGAAATTGACTTTTCTGGACGCTAATTTGTATGACAAATGATGGTATGGAATGTGGTAATTACGGATTTCGATGATTCTGACAAATGACATTATGGAAACTGACTTTATGGGAAACAAAGTTTCTGGCACTAGATTAATATAGTAAACAATGATTATGGCATAAGATGTTATGAGAAACAATATTATGATTGTTGAATAGGATGGCAAATAAAATTATGGCAAATGAAATTCTGGCAAATGGGGGTATCCCACCTGGACCTGGTACTAAAAACGTGACGTAAAAGAAAAAAAAATAGGACACATTTTTTTTATCATCAGGATTGAATCAGCTCGTGATTATGAGAAGAATGAGCCCAGACACGTCCAGATCTGGTGAAATTCGATATTCGAGATTTATTTTGGAAAACGCCCAGATATCGAACACGCGGTGTAACATGAGGGAACCGAAAGATTTTAACTACGCATTTCTGAGGGTAAAATAAAGATAAAATGTTATAAATGATGGAAGCTAATTTCGCCAAACAAAATTTTTTTTTGGTAATTTTTTTTAGCTTTTTTGGATTTATTTTCACATTTAAAGTAAATGTTATTCGTGAAACTGGCACTTTAAAAAAAAAACATTTTTTTTTTCTAAAAAGTTACCTACTTATTATTTTTTGACATCTACCAACGAGGATAGTTAGATTATGTCTAATAACGGCATCATCGCCATCAAAACAGTGTTTTGTTCTTAGAAATAATAAGTAATTGTTATTTTTTTAAATGCTTATAACTCTGAAAGTAGGCGAAATCCAGAAAAGTTTACATGACATTTTACTCTTCTAATATGGTGAGGATTACGCTGTTAAAATTATTCGGTTTCCTCATGTTACACCGTGTATAATTTCCTAGTAAAAAAAATGGGTTGGCTGCGTCAGGGACACAGCCACGATGGTTAACATGAAACTTTGTGTGGACCACCGCTATTTTGAGGAGGGCGAAAGTTCAGTTGCTCTAACTAGGGTCGCAAATAGAAAAAAAAATTGTAGGTATGCAGAATTATGAAAACAGACATGAAAAAAAAACCGAGCACCACCGTTTTTTTTTTCTAAATATGTATTTTTTTCAGATGAACAAATAATTCGACAATAACGGTTTTTCGTGAAATGTAACGTGTTTCAATAACAATAACGTACATTTTGATTCGATTAACATTCAGTATACAAACGTTTATTGGGGAATCCCCGATGCGGCGTGCAGCGTGGAGGGGCGGTGGTGTTGCCAACAGTAAATAGTGATAACTACGAAGTACAGATTTCATAAATGTTACTTTTATAAGATCAGAAATTAAAGTTATTTGATTAAATTCATTTAATAGTTAACATCCAGTCTAAAAAAACCGTATAAAAGTATTAACTGCTTTGCAAATTTTGATATTTCGTACTTTATAAAAAAACATACTCCAGAAAAAAAAACTGGTTGTTTTTCACGGTTTTTTTAATGTTTTTTTTTTCAAGCCCGAAAAAAACCGTTTTTGGAACCCTAGCTCTAACGCAGAATAATGTCTAAAGGCGAAGGCTGAAGGCAGGGCTCTGCATAGGACCGAAGGCTCGGTGCGACTGAGAAGTCATTGCCATTAACATTATACTTATGCCATTTTAATCTTTTTTATAGACCCATAATTATAAGAAGTAAGTATAGAATTCCACCATACATTGTTGTCGGCGTTTTTGATTGCAGCTCTGTGTGATTTTTACTGACTTGGTTAGCACATAACGTCGTATTTCAAATTCAAATTATACCTGACTAAGGTTAAGCAAGTTATGTATAGAATAGGCTAAGAGGCCGTTCAAATTTGGTAACTTGTTGCATCCAAAACCTAGATCAATAAGTGTAACCTAGGTACCATTCTAAGAAACAGCATGCATTCTAAATCGGTATCCAGCGGTGTCTGAGACGCAGGCGTGTTCAATGAATATCTGATCAAGTGCGCTCTGGGTACTTCATAGGCTAAGAGCTAGGTTCAAAAAGTGACATATTTATATAGCGAAACCCATGTAAAATGTATCTGTGTCCAGCGATGCCTGAGAGGTAGGAGTTCAATGAATATCACGACCGGTCTGGCTCAGTCGGTAGTGACCCTGCCTGCTGCGCCGCGGTCCTGGGTTCGAATCCCGGTAAGGGCATTTATTTGTGTGATGAGCACAGATATTTGTTCCTGAGTCATGGATGTTTTCTATGTATATAAGTATGTATTTATCTATTTAAGTATGTATATCGTCGCTTAGCACCCATAGTACAAGCTATGCTTAGTTTGGGGCTAAGTTGATCTGTGTAAGGTGTCCCCCAATATTTATATTTATATTTTATTTATATATCTGATCAACTGTGCTCGGTACTTCATAGACTAAGAGCTAGCTTCGAAAATGACATATTTTACATAGGTTAATTGTTGTATCTAGTTTATCATAGGCAGCATTCATTGTTCAATACATAATTTTGTGATCGAGCTATTCGCAGAAAAGTAAACCGATTTTTTAATCCCATCCTTTAGACGTATGAAATTATAGACTTTTTTTTTAAATTATAAATGGGCTTACTATTGGCCACAGTCATACTAACCAAAAGCAAATGCCTACGATGAAGTGAGCTCGCCCAGAAGAAGATGCCTGTTCACCCTAGATTTAAAGGTTGCCGGATTACATGAGCTCGGAAATTTAGCCGTCGGTAACGAATTCCACTCCTTGGCAGAGCGCTTAAGAAAAGAAGAAGCAAAGCTTGGCAGTGCGCTTAAGAAAAGTAATAAGGATTATTTTATGAAAAAAAAAAAAAATATATATATATATGTCAAAAAAAAAAGCCTTAACTAAAAATAATTACAAACAGTAATTAGTCAATCAATACCGCTCCACACCGCCTCCGGTGCAAAAGTGCCCATAATGCTTGCGGCATTACCCCGTTGGATATATATATATATATATATATATATATATATATATATATATATATATATATATATATATATATATATATATATATATATATATATATATATATATATATATATAACACATCTAAGAGAGTTGTACACCGTGTTTTTATTGTTTTCCGTTAAATTCGACTCGCCACCGTGTTCATCACCAGGGACCACCCTGTATATCGCTTTTCGTTAAATTGGAAAAAAATACATTATGTTCCTTTTCATACATAATAAATGAATTAATTAGTGTCATAGGACCTTAATCATAACATTAAAGTCAGTGTCAAGTTTCTGACGGCAAATGTCAAAACAAATAACATAAGGAAGTGGTAAGGAATGCCACACACGTGTTCAGTAATTAAATATTTTTTTTAATAATTCGATAACCGTAAGAGTTAGGACGCTAGTTTTGTAGAGAAATTAATTGCATTTGACCTAAAGAACCTTCCCTTAAAGTTAACGGAATTCAATAATAACAGGGTGTATAGTAGCCGGGGAATATCTAGATACTTACTTTTTTCTGAAGCTAGCTCTTCAACTACCCGCACTGGCAATTGGAGTGTCCTTTCTGACAACTCGGTTAAAGTTTTTCTGCGAAATCTCAAGGGTGTTGCATGTGTGGTGTTACTCCGGAAATGGGACGAGACATGTTTATCTAACAGTGCTACTATGAGTTCTGAACTCGATAGTTAGAAAGAAAGCCACGGAAAATGTCACGTACAAATTTGGACGACCGGTCTGGCTCAGTCGGTAGTGACCCTGCCTGCTAAGCTGCGGTCCTGGGTTCGAATCCCGGTAAGGGCATTTATTTGTGTGATGAGCACAGATATTTGTTCCTGTCATGGATGTTTTCTATGTGTATAAGTATGTATTTATCTATTTAAGTATGTATACCGGCGCTTAGCACCCATAGTACAAGCTTTGCTTAGTTTGGGGCTAAGTTGATCTGTGTAAGGTGTCCTCATTATTTATTTTTTTATTTATTTAAGACTTACCATATAAAATCGCGAATTTACTTGCAGTATGACTTTAAGACGATGCGGTAGGGGTCAATTCTCCATACAAACGCTCTCGACTATTTCCTCCCTGGTTTTTGAAGATAGAGCAATGATTTTTTCAACACTGATTTTTATTATTTTTATCTGTGTCGGACCGTTTTGGTCTTTTTGATATTCTGCTTTTTAAAGATTCTAGAGCCAAAAATTTCCAAAAACGGCCTTTTTGTAGCGCAAAAAAGGTGTGATACTCAAGATTGGTAACAATTAACCAAAAAGGCTAAACGGTCTGACATAGATTATTTTATTGTTATTCAGATTCTCAAATTTCGTTCCGATTGATTAAGTTTTAAAGGAGGAAAGAGTCGAGAACGGAACTTCGATTCTAAAGATTTTTTTGAAATATCTCTTGACTGAGTTGTTCTTATAATTTTAGAACAAAACGGGACTTAATCGCGTAAACACTTACATTTATATTAGGCCCGACGTTTCGAACATCACATTATGTTCAAAATGAGGGACAGGGAATTTCTTCTTCGTGGAATCCAGTGATTAGCAAATGTAAGCGTGAAAAAACACCGAGGGACACACCGGCTGATGTCGTGAGTGTTGTGTGTAGGCAAAGTGACAACCCTAGCGCAAAAGTGAATAATCAAGAACAAGTGCGGGTAGTTCGAGAAACTCGCGCGGCTAGAAGATGTTGATGCAATTCCTCGCCAGTCTACCCGTGACCATGAACATAATGTGATGTTCGAAACGTCGGGCCTAATATAAATGTAAGTGTTTACGCGATTAAGTCCCGTTTTGTTCTAAAATTATGAGTGCAAATCGTGTTCGTCTAAATCAATATATGAGTTGTTCTTAATGGACAATTTTTTTTCGATAAATCTAGTTAATAACACTTGTATATTTAACTAAAATTCCCAAGTTGCAAGGGGAGCTCCTTTCCATTTTAGCATTTTCACTACCGTATCCTCTTAAGACTAGATTTTCAAATTCGCCCTGCGTTTTAAAGCCACCCCGGTTGACCGTACCCCCTTATTCATAGACGTCCACTAAAGTTATTAAGTCGATAAAGTTCGTTTGTCCCTTTCTTATCACACCAATATGTCGGAAAGGGACATAAACGAACTCTATCGGCTTGATAACATTAGTGAGCCTGTACAATGGGTTGTGTTCTGAAGAACTGTTTGACATGATGCCAACGGCCACTTTTCATCATCGCACCGCTCGCCATCGACAGGGCGCTCATCCACACACCTTGCAACCTAAATGGTCGCGCACCGTGCGATTTCAGAGGAATTTCCTCCCACGAACGCTCCGGCTGTGGAATGAGCTCCCTGTCGAGGTATTCCCGATGAACTACAGTATGGGGTTCTTCAAAAAAGGAGTGTACAAGTGTCTAATGGGTCGGCAACGCGCACGTGACACCCCTTGAGTTGCGGGCGTCCATAGGTTACGGTGACCGCTTTCCATCAGGCGGGCCGTATACCTGTTTGCCACCGACGTGGTATTAAAAAAAAAAGTGAGGGGTTATTGACTATAGTAATATATACTCACGCTTATATAGGCGTCCGTACATTTCTCTGAGGTACGACTTTTTGTCGTAAGTCCTGATTGCATGCTCAATATTGGGACGGTACGGGGCGTGCGGCGTGCATATCAAACAACTGAAGCTCATACAAGTGTCCTAAGTTGACGCTTCATAGTGTGGACGCACGCTCGCCCGCCCCGCTGCCCGCTCCGCTCCGAACGTCCGCTCAGGCCTTACGGCTCAGCCACGACATTGGTCTAAGTGCGACAGCGGCGAGCGGCGGCCATACATTGAAGCGAGACACAGCGATGGGACTTTTCATTCGCACGTATGGCTGCCGCTCGCCGCTGCCGCGCTTAGACCAATGTCGTGGCTGGGCCGTTACACTGAGTGCGTTTTCACATTATTTGATCCGAATTTCGGAAGGATTTCAAAGGCAAAAATTAAAGATGGCGGCTTAAATGTATGGGATATCGGTCCTACATCCGATATCGGATCGGATAATGTGAAAACGCACTTCATCTATAGATTACGTCTTTGCTCGTAGTAAACTATAGGATGAGCAACAATCACGAATGTCACGAAGTCATGATACGGAAAATAACAATATAAAATCACGTGAGAAGGATCCCTCGATTTTTTACATGTGATTTTCTTATTAGCAACATACACAGATCACTTGTCAGATAGTGTAGGTATTAGCAATACTAGGTATGTAAACAATTTTCGTTGAGCATCTCAATACAATAAGGCAAGCAATACAAAAAATCGATTCTGAATTGGAGTAGTTAATAGTATTTTATGCAACAGGTGTTTAAAGGAGGTCAAAAAAGACGAGTGGCGTGGGTAACAATTTGAGGCGAAGCTGAAAATTGTTATTAAGACGCCGCGAGTGTTTTTTGACTCAGTTAAACACCGTTGCATACAATAATTTTTCTACGACCATGCACTTAGTTTTTAATAGTTTTCTTGAATAACTTTCGTGAAATTCACACTGTTTCCTGTATTTTGACGCAAAGGTTTGAACTGTCAGCTCAGCTGCCATAAGCCTTCCCGCGCACGCGCGCAGTATCGTTATAACAATGCGTTGCCATGGTTACAGAGCCAAACAATGCGTTTTCAGTTTTTTCGATACTGCGCGCATGCGCGGAAAGCCGGCGGACGCTGGCTTTGGGGAATAGACTTTTATGTAGGGTTTTAAAGATCTGTGCACGACCCTGTAAATGACGAATTACAGTTCGGGAGTAGAAAAAGAAAATAATGTTAGCTTTTCGTAAACAAAGTCAACTTTCTAAAAACCCCAGGCACACAAGTTTTAGAAATTCACGAGATATCTACTATTGAATAGGTATGTCAGCATGAATCTGGAATAAAATAACAAAACAAAATAAGTAAAACTAAATTGGTTTTAAACGATTTACAATGCGGAGTCTATATTACGTGATCTATGCCATACAGTACCAACATTTTTGTACATTTTTTAGTTTATTTGTGGTTATTCCCACACTAGGTGATTCAAGTTAATTTTATACTGTGATTTTATTTAATTGATCTTTTTTGTTCATAATGAGTCACTACTAAAAGGGCCGTCGTGTTGTTATTTTTTTTATTGTTTATTATACGCGATATACCTAAATCCGTGCTAATATTATAAATGGGAAAGTGTATGAGTCTGTTTGTTTGTCCGTCTTTCACGGGAAAACGGAGCGACGAATTGACGTGACTTTTTAAGTGGGGATAGTTGAAGGGATGGAGGCTACTTTTTCTGTTTCTAAAGCGAGCGAAGCTGCGGGCAAAATGTAGTATATAATAATACCAGATTTTGTCCGGAGATTCTAACCCCGGCTCATACCAATGTGTTTTCCAAAAATGTGCGAAACGTGTTTTGATATTAAATTAATTATTTTGCCAGTCGCTTATCGGTGAAGGAAAACGTAGTTCGGACTAGTCCCAATAAAGCTAGTTACCTTTCGGGTTGGAAGGTCACATGGCAGTCGCTTTCTGAAGGATGAAGGTATAATATCATACAGTTAAGTTGTATCGTCAATACAAAAGGATAAAATTGATTGCGAAGAAGAAATCAATAGCCGCTGTTTACACACGCGTTGATACCCACTGCCTCAGAGTGAGCCTAATATCTACGGCTTTGGAAGGGCTTATTAAGAAAAACGATATTTACGATACGAAACGATATAAACTATATATAAAAAAATTAGGGATGTATCGACTATTGATTTGGCCGACTAGGCCGACTACCGACTAGTCGGCGCTTGGGTGGCCGATTAGTCGGCCGACTAGTCGGCTAGTCGGCCAGAACATAATTTTCGACTAATGTATCAAAATTTTTGAATGACATTGGTCTTTTGTTGGCGCTTTTCATTATTTTTTTAAAGGTTCAAATGTCGATGAGAATATTGATATACAATTTCCATTTTTACACGACTGCCCCAAAAAAAGAGTGTATTGTTTTCAGCGTTCATGTTTGTATGTAAGTATGTATGTATGTGAGTTTCTTTGTTCCACCATAACTTCTGAATGCCTTAACCGATTTAAAAAAATGATGCATCATTGGAATCCTTACGTCACCCCAATGAACATAGGATATGTGACGTCACTTAAAATTCAACATGGCGGGCGTATTACGTCATAATGCGCAAACTTTAGAAAAAATTTTTTTGCAAACCTATCGAGTGGGGTATCAAAATGAAGAGCTTTTAAAGGCGATTAATAATATATACACATTATATGCGTTTATGTCTTGTTTTGAGAGATTAAGAGTTTTCAAAATATGTAGCTTAAACAAATCTAATAAAAACAAATATGAGACATTAAAATGAAGACTTTAGATAGAGCATAATAGAAAATATAGGTATCCGGAACAACAATAGGTGTTATTCGGGGACCTAAATAGTTAATAGACTATGAATCGCGCGAATAGGGTTGAAAACGTTAAAACTTAATCTAGGTACATCTACGTCTGTTTATTAGGCAATACGATCATAACGATACAAAAGAAATCTGCGTCGACTTACAGATCGAAGCAGGTTCCCGACTGATTTTCCGAGAAAAAATACAATCGTTTTCGGCAGACCCACAGCGGTTCGCCGACGGCTTCTTTGGCCGAATAACAATTAGAAGAATCTCATTACGCATAGTATAATATTCATCTGTAGTTGTAGATCATTTGGCATTAGGTACTGGTAGTTTTCTGGGACTCGCGTATAATTTGTTGTATGGATTGAAGAAGCTACTACCTTTAACTTTTCTAAAAAGTTTCTAAGTATCTGAGAGTTCTAACGTCGGAGGTTAGTGTTTAAAACATAGTAAGTACGCGATTAAGTCCCGTTTGCAATTTTAAATAAATAGTTCTATTATACCTATTCAAAGCCATTTATTCCGAGCCTGAGATAGCATATTGACCAATTTCGTGCGGCCGAAGGCCGGAAGGCGCCCTCATACATAGAGTCGTGCGAAGCTCGACGCACGCGGTCCAAGACCGGGCGCCGACGGCGCCCTCATACTTAGAATCAGGCGACGCCCGACGCACGCGGGCCATGGCCGGACGCCGAAGGCACCCTCATACATAGAGTCGGGCGAAGCTCGACACACGCGGTTGAAGGCCGGGCGCCCAAGGCGCCCCCATACGTAGAGTCGGGCGAAGCCCGACGCATGCGGTTGAAGGCCGGGCGCCCAAGGCGCCCTCATATATAGAGTCGGGCGAAGCCCGACGCACGCGGTTGAAGGCCGGGCGCCCAAGGCTCATACGTAAAGTCGGACGAAGCCCGATTACTGGGGACGCTATTGCTATGTCTTGTATGGGAACCCTGCATTTTATGATTAAGCACTGAGACTTGGCACAGTTGTTCATTGGGTGGCCCTGAGTAGATAAAGATCGGGAGGCATCGAGAGCCCCCCTTAATTTAGGAGGGAGGAGGGGGGGAAGGCTGGCGCCGCCGCGCTTCCTTTGAAACCATATTTCTCTAAAACTATACAAAATAGGGCATGCGATATATCATTTTCGGATAAATGAAGGACGAGGAATTAATTTTTGGAACAAAAAAAATGTATTTTAGAACAAAAATACAAAATAAAATGGGAAAATTTAAAAACGAGATTTTTTTTTATACATATTATTGCACATTTTATGAAAACTGTAATGGTTTTTTTTAAATAAAAAATATTATTTAATAGCTACATTTATTTAGTTTTAGAAAATGTATAATTTGTTATAGAAATATATTATAGGACAAGTGATAAAAAATAATTTACATCGATCGATAGGGTGATTTGAATGCTCATTTCAATAAGTTTTGTCAATGATTTCAGGTATAATCACTATTTTTAACACACGAAAGCCGTAATCATTGTAGTTTATGGCTATTTTAGTGATTAATGTACTTAAAATAATAAAAAATACAAAAATTAAAAAAAAATTAAAATGTGATAACTTTTTTATAACATTATCCTATTTTGTTCTTTCTATACAATATATATCTAAAAGCAATAAATATCAATGAAAAGCCACATTTATGTAGTTTATAAAAATATATAGTTTGTTATATAAATATATTACGAAACGCGAGATAAAAAATAATGAAAGTGACGTGGCAGGGCGATCGTGATGTACGGTACGGGTCAGCTTGTATGATTCGATGAGGTGAGGTAAAGGCACTCAAAGCTCTCAAAAAGTGTAGTTATTTAGAGTACTTCAAATTAAACTATTGATATCACATGAAATGATCGATTGATATGATAGGTCAGATATATACATCTGATCCTAATACATCTTGTGAAATAGTAGATATCTATATGATTTGCATAATTTATGGATAATTCTTACTTGACATATTTATTATTCCAGATCTGCGTCCTGTGCTTTGGTTAACGAGTGCCGAAAATAGTTATTAACCAAAAAAGACCGCCAAATTAACAGCATTTCACTGACAAAAGCTGCCTTACACCATTTTTGTAAGGGTTATAGGTATATCAAGGTGTCCATGTATGGGGTCAACTAAACCCAATTCAAAATTTACCATTATTTGTTACTTGTGGCTGGACGAAAGTCTGTAACAATTGGGATTTGGGAGCCTACTTGCCCGCAACGTTGCCTGTTGCTGCAGAAACATGCCTCGAAATTGTCGGATGCAGGTGTAAAAAACAGTGGCGCATAAGGTGCAACCGTAAAAAAAGACTTTTTAAATTAAATGTTCGGAGCTGGCCCCGTAGCCGAATGGCATTTCTCCGACGCCAAACGAAAGCGATACGCCGCTGGCTCTGTCGCGCCAATATGCAAGCGCGATAGAGATAGATATCTACTAGCGCTTCGTTTCGTGAGCGTTTCGTGAGCGATTGTGCCATTCGGCTAGCCACCCTGATGTGCTTATGCAGTGGGTGTTGTGATATATACATAATTAAATTCAGACTATTCATGTTGTTTTATTTGAATAACTCAAAATAGCTACACTTTTTGAGAGCCTTGAGTACTAGCCCCGATACACATGTTTTCGTCTAGTCAGACCATTTTTTGAGGTTCTCCTTTGTACAAAAGCAATGTCTTAGTTCAAAAATCATTAATGTTTAATGCTAATACGAATCTAGTTTATTTTTTATGGCACTATTGCGCAATAACTAACTATCATTGATACTGAAAGGAAGAATATGACGATTTTTATTTTATCTTTTATGGATGGGTAAAACCGATTTAAGGGGGCCCAAAGGAAGTAACTAAGTTCTGCTAGTAAACTAAAAAATCTTCAAGCCTATGCATGCAGAACTGCTTTAGGAGAGGAGAACGTGACGTGATTAAGATAATTTTTCCTTTACATTATACGTCACATGCAATTTTATTTTACAATCAAAATAAACTATATTATAGGATTTTTACAATTTTCTGTACTGGGTCGTGATATACCTACATGTGTAAACGTTATTAGAATAAGTATATTTCTGTATTACTAGACGAACTCCACTGCACAGCGGGTAGTACCTTTACCTCACCTCATCGAATAATGCAAGCTGACTCGTACATTAAAATTTTCATTTTCATTATTTTTTATCTCGCATTTCGTAATATATTTATATAACAAACTATATATTCTTATAAACTGCATAGATGTGGCTTTTTATTGATATTTATTGCTTTTAGATATATATTGTTTAGAAAGAACAAAATAGGATAATGTTCAAAAAAATTATCACATTTTTAATATTTTTTTTAATTTTTGTATTTTTTTTTATTTTAAGTACATTAATCACTAAAATTGGCATAAACTACAATGATTACGGCTTCCGTGTGTTAAAAATAGTGATTATACCTGAAATCATTGACAAAACTTATTGAAATGAGCATTCAAATCACCCTTTCGGGCGATGTAAATTATTTTTATCACTCGTCCTATAATATATTTCTATATCAAATTATACATTTTCTAAAACTAGATAAATGTAGCTATTAAATAGTATTTTTTATTTTAAAATAACTATTACGGTTTTTATAAAACGTGCAATAATATGTTTAAAAAAAAATCTCGCTTTAAGATTTTCCCATTTTTCTTTGTATTTTTGTTCTAAAGTACATTTGTTTTGTTCCAAAAATGAATTCCTCGTCCTTCATTTATCCGAAAATGATATATCGCATGCCCTATTTTGTATAGTTTTAGAGAAATATGGTTTCAAAGGAAGCGCGGAGGCGCCAGCCTTCCCCCCCTCCTCCCTCCTAAATTAAGGGGGGCTCTCGATGCCTCCCGATCTTTATCTACTCAGGGCCACCCAAGGAACAACCTGTGCCAAGTCTCAGTGCTTAATCATAAAATGCAGGGTGTTGTGCAATAGCGTCCCAGCTAGATGCACTCGGTTGAAGGCCGGGCGCCCAAGGCTCATACGTAGAGTCGGACGAAGCCCGACGCACTCGGTTAAAGGCCGGGCGCCCAAGGCGCCCTCATACATAGAGTCGGGCGAAGCCCGACGCACATGGTTGAAGGCCCTCATAGTTAGAATCGAGTGAGGTCATGTACACGGTACAACGCCGGGCCAGGGCTGCGTCACTACTATTCTGCTGAGTTTTACGTGGTAACTCATTAGTATTAGTTAAATAAAGCGTAAGTATTTGTAGTTTTGCGGACAAGTGAAGGATCTGTTTGTGTGCGGATGCAGAGAAAGAGTGTTGTTGTTACAGTGTGCCATTCTCTCTATCCTTCGTAGCCGAGTTATGGCTATGCAATAGGTATGCTGTCAGTGCTTAAAGCACAGAACAAAAGTACAAGCGTCTAAAAGCGAATGCCGTTAAATAAAGTTACCTACACCTTTCATGCTAAAATGCTTTCATGCTTTCATGCTAATATATAAATAATATAAGAGCCGACTCCATGACCTCAATAAAATAATTATGGTTCGTTTGTGTGGTCACTAAAATGTAAGAAATAAAATAAATAATTAAAAAATTAAAAACACGACTGCGGTTTTAAAGCGAACTGAAAAGATGAAAATAATCTTTAGATATGCTGGTCAGTTAACTTGATTAATATAAATTAGAATAATGAGTGTTTAGTCAGGTACATAAATAGCTAAAGCAAAAGTTAATGCTCATGGAGGATGTCGTGACCGTACCTGGATATTTTATTTCGATTGCAGTCGGGGGACCTTCTTGTCAGGTTTTTGTCCATTGTCCCCCGACAGCAATCGAAATAAAATATCCAGGTACGGTCACGACATCCTCCATGAGCATTAACTTTTGCTTTAGCTATTTATGTACCTGACTAAACACTCATTATTCTAATTTATATTAATCAAGTTAACTGACCAGCATATCTAAAGATTATTTTCATCTTTTCAGTTCGCTTTAAAACCGCAGTCGTGTTTTTAATTTTTTAATTATTTATTTTATTAACAAACGGTTTGGCTCAGTGGGCAGAAATCCTGCCTATAAAACCGAAAGTCCTAGGTAGGACATTTCTTTCTGTTATGATCACAGTTGTTCTTTTGATTAACAAAGGCATAACAAATAGGTTCATAATACAACATTTTTTTTCTAAAGTACGAAATCTCAAAATTTAATACTTTTATGCGGCAAAGCAGTTAATACTTTTATGCGGTTTTTTAGAATTAATGTTAACTATTAAACGAATTTCACCAAATAACTTTAATTTCTGGTCTTATAAAAGTAACATTTACGAAATCTGTACTTGGTAGTTATCACTATTTACTGTTAGCAACACCACCGCCTCTCCACGCTGCACGCCGCATCGGGGATTCCCCAATAAACGTTTGTATACTGAATGTTAATCGAATTAAAATGTACGTTATTGTTATTGAAACACGTTACAACTCACGAAAAACCGTTTGTGTCGAATTATTTGTTCATCTGAAAAAAAAACATATTTAGAAAAAAAACAATGGTGCTCGGTTTTTTTTCATGTTTCTGAAAAAAAAAATTTGTTTTTTTTTTCTATATTTGCAACCCTACGACGTACCTAATTTTGGTTCGAAGTTCTGTTTACTGTCCTCAAACAATTAATGTACATAATTTTCTGTGACACTAACGATATCAAATAACGTATAAAAACTCCAGGTACGCAGCCAATTTCTTGGAAAGACGTTTTGTGAATTGGGATAAGTTTATCACTGACATAATTCAACTTTACATATTTGAAAGTTAATTCCATAAAATACTGATGGAATTGAATTTTAAAACCAAACAGTCGAGTTAATTTAATAAAACGATCGTAGAACTAAGAACGCACAAAATACCGAAAAATTAAAAGTTGTGACAACGTATACAGTTTTTACTAAAACAACATTGTATTTTATATCTGAAATTGATTTTGTGCCCGCGCTAACGACGTCTAAATCAATTACGTATCGCAGACAACTTTCAGACCAAGGATGATTTATATAGGACTAGCTTTTGCCCGCGGCTTCGCTCGCGTTAGAAAGAGACAAAAAGTAGCCTATGTAACTCTCCATCCATTCAACTATTTCCACCTAAAAAATCACGTCAATTCGTCGCTCCGTTTTGCTGTGAAAGACGGACAAACAAACAGACACACACACTTTCCCATTTATAATATTAGTATGGATTGACAATCTTTACACTAAGAATCGTATATACCTCATTTTTTTAGCGACATCTAAGATATTAAATAGGTACCTATCATAACTACTGGTGATGCCTACAAATTTCTTTTTTTTTTTCAAAATGTGTATCATATGGACGTAATATCATGATATTAAAATAAAGAAATGTCATTTTTTTTTCTTATAAAAAATAAAAACACGCAAAACTATTTGGGGCAAATATGATTTTTGCAACTTCCAGGCTGCGAAACAGCGCCATCTAGTTTTATCCCTAAAAGGCCCATACATATTTCAGGGGTTTACTAATTTATATCGGCTTTGTCAGTCCCGGTGTATATCGTCCTTGTTCAGACAGAAATATAAACGCAATTCGTATAAACGCCTGCAGCAAAATCACGAGCAATAATTAGAAAAACAAACATTGCTTGTTTCGTTACTAAAGGCGTTTATTTGGCGCCTTTTATTCCATGTAGGATTTCGCGGAACTTATCGGTATATGTTTCTTTATCTGTATTGAAGTGTCATGATTTTTTGTAAAACAACACATGCCAATTAAAACGCACATAACAAAATGGTACCTACATATTTGTTATATACAGGATCACTCACACGTCTTTGAAATCCTTCCTTATCAATACATCAAGATAAGTCTTAGGCATATTCTGTACCCCAAAAACACATAATTGTGCATATACGAGGACTCAGTACGTTTTATCACCTAAAATCTTACTGCGTGTATAGACCATATACATACATTAAAATATGTCATTGAAATATGTTTTAAATAAATGAAGAAATGAAGAAATTAAATGTAAGAAGATCATAATCCCGTCTAAGAACGTGCATACACTACACCACACATAGATGGCGCCACAAAAAAATGTCTTCTAGATTACTATTGATAATATCGCCGATAGGTGGCGGTATTATCAATTTAGTTAGTTGTCCGTGTGGTGACGGGTTAAGAATTTCACCACCCTCTTTCTTCCCGTGGGTGTCGTAGAAGGCGACTGAGGGACATGGATTAAATTGCGGCGTAGGCGAGAGGCTGGCAACCTGTCACTTTAGTTTAGTGTCACAGTTTCGTTTTCTTTCAACCCCTTAATTGCCAAGAGTGGCACTGAAACTTGAGTGGTTTCAAGTGGTCTGCCTACCTCTTCATGGGATACAGGCGTGATTGTATGTATGTATGTATTATCAATAGTAATAACGTCATGCTAATATCCCTTAAAACTGTGTAACTAGAATCAGTACGTTCACTTTTTAATCCCCGACGAAAAAACGAAGGGGTGTTATAAGCACGGATTTGCGACATTCTTAGTGACTTAAGTCATTTTAATGACTTTTAATATGAGATGACGCACAAAAATCCGATCTCTGGTTAAAAGTTTGACGTGTCTGTCTGTCTGTCTATGTGTGTGTCTGTCTGTGGCATCGTAGCTCCCGAACGGATGAACCGCTTTAGACTTAGTTTTTTTGTCTGAAAGCTGAGTTAGTCGGAAGTATTCTTAGCCATGTTTCATGAAAATCGGTCTACTATGTCGCGGTCGGGGGTTTTTTTTAATTTTAATTTTGTGGTAATGAAACCGAGCGTCCACTTAGGCCTTAAGGCTCAGCCACGACATTGGTCTAAGCGCGACAGCGGTGAGCGGCGGCCATACATTGGAGCGAGACACAGCGATGGGACTTTTCACTCGCACGTATGCCTGCCGCTCACACTTACTCTTCTTGTATCGTCCCTCATCCGAAAGGCCCATGTTTTCATCGCATCGATGCTCAGGTTTAATATTAAAGCAAGCTCCGTGATCTGACTTTCAACTTGAATTATTCATACCCTCCGGCGGATCTGAAACTATAACGTGAGTCACACTTTACTCCGAGATTTGTGTTCATTCACTATTTACTGGATTAGGAGAGAAGCGGATCCCTTTCTTTGACATAATTATCACAAGTCATAATGTAATGATTGCCAGATTATCATTAGCCATAATTCTGAAACGGTTAACTTTTGAGGGTTTTCATTAAGGTCATCTATAGATTGGTTAGGTTAGGTTTATTTTTTGGTAATCATGAAAAGTTACGCGTTTCTGAGAAAAATTAAGTTATGACGAAAATGTGGACAAACGATACCTACATTATGACTAAAGTGTTTGTGGGAACTGGTGGGAACCAATAGAGACCCGGAGAAAAGACTAGGCCAATTTCAACTACACAGTCGGCCAAACCGAAGTGAAAATTTTATCAAGCAAACTAAATTGACATGTCATATTTATGGGCATTTTCAGAATTTGACACCCTCCAATTAGCGTAAGTTGTTAACAAAAATTAACTCACTGTCAGTTTTGTGACGATAATTAAGCATGAAATTTCAATAAATATATTGTTTTTGCGATTGCGATTTGCGAAAACTTTAAGCGATAATCTACATTTAGAATGTGAAAAAAGTAAATTTTAAGACAGATTTTATCCTTAATTGTCGTCACAAAACTGACAGCGAGTTAATTTTTGTTAACAATTTACGCTAATTGGGGGTCCGAAATTCTGAAAATGCCCTTAGACCAGTGATATCGTTAGTCTTTAAAAAGTTTGAAATAAAATCGATAAAATTGTACAGGATGTTTGGCCATTTACATAGAACATTCTTAGCTAGACAAATTTTAGCTTTTTTGGTAGGTGGCATCAGAATGATGTTTGAAAGAATCATATTAACACGTTCGCGGACGCGTATTCTATAGCATACGTTTTTGTACTCCTTCTGGTGACGCGTATGCTATAGAATACGTTATTTGGTTTGAATTTCTGCGTCTGTTTGCTTAGTAATCTTCTTGTTCACAGTATAATATTATTCACCAACATTTCCTCTACCATTCACTAGAATCATAGTATGCATACTGCAACATTACATAGTTTTATCGCAGTTAAAAAATATGCTGTGGCGTCACAGATCGAGTTCACCTTTTTGTGACGCGTATGCTATAGAATACCTCTTTGTATGGAAATTTGCGCAGTAGCCCCGCGAGTGTCACCGGGAGTTGGCCCGTGAAATGTGGCCAAATTTCGAGCGCAAACGCAATTTTACGGATTGTTTAAAAAATCATAAGTAATTATTTTTACAGTTTATATATATTTTTGTGTTGCGGTTTTGTTTACAAACATGTCCACTGTCGTTTTATAATAATACACCGTGATTTTGGTTAAGATAAATTAAGAAAACCGAGGCATGTTTACACCTATTATTTGAGTAATTTCCTTCGTACTTAGTCATTGCTTTGCTCATATAATTGTGAATAAACCCTATTTCTGGTTGATACTGACTGTTTACGTTAAATTATATCTTTTTGAGTGAATTTTGTTGGTGTTTAACTACTTGAACTTGGTTTAGATGCTTGTAAAATAGCATATAAAGCTGGGCGAATCATCGCGTAGTGAGAGGTAGTGGATAAGTTCTACCCAGAAATCATCGCACCAAATGAAGGCCTTTAGCACCTATACAACAGCAGGTTTGAACAAACATTATTCTAGTCTCAATGACGAAACGGGTGACTACAGTTCTGACGAAAGTTAGGTACTCCAAAAGAGTCTGTAGGAGATACACATTTAGACAATTCTTCTTGTACCAAAAAACTCTGTATTCGTGAACAAGCTTTATACTTTTATTTGTGGGCATCATCCCCGCAGCCAGAAACACTAAATGTTTTATTTGATATGATTCTACAGAATGAATCTGCTGTATCACCATCTATGGATCGTATGCTATAGCATACGGTGTCATATAAGATCACATTTTGACTCAGTATTGTGTCACGGTATGCTATAGCATCGTATGCTATAGCATACGGTGTCACATAAGATCACATTTTACCTCTGTATTTTGTCAGGTATGCTATAGCATCCGAATGCTATAGCGTTCCTCGTCACATAATAACCCTAATATAAGCTGTCTAAGGACAGGTATGCTATAGCTGTCGAAAAATTCCCATACAAAATATTGGTGTCCCAGAGGGGTGACTGAGCGTCCGCGAACGTGTTAATTATAGTTAGCGGTCCAACGACTGAACTTTTAAGAGGGCTAACAACCAAGGCCATAGTGACTAGGGCTTAGAGAACGAAACGCTTTGTGAGAACGATTTTTGTATAACTCCCGCTCTGCCCGCGTGAAAATGCTCATTTACTGTGTGAGTATGTTAAAAAAAAATATCCCTTATTCTGGAATATTCTCCTATTATTTACACGTCTTAATACACCATTCATTAATAACCCCTGTCTTACCTGCCACTCACAGGTGAAAATGCTTAAAATACCTGTTCATTACATAAACTGCGAATGGTAACGAATAAAAAGCTTTATTTACAAAAGACACAATGAAATGATAAATGAGTTGATGGATTCAACAGACGCCTGCCTTTTAGTATCGTATAGTCGTGTATGGACCACTTTACACACTTTAGACTCTGCACATTGTTTATACTAAGTCGGTGGCAAACAAGCCTACTGCCCGCTTCAGTTTTAAGCACCCACCTTCGCATCCTCGTTGAGTTCTGGTTACCTCATTCACCAGCAGGAACGCAATAGGGTCTAGTGTAATGCGGTTGCGGTTTTCGACAAGTAAATAAATAAATAAGTAAATATTACACAGATTGACTGAATACGTATGATGAGCACAGCATCATACAAATAGATGCCTTCATACCGGGATTAGAACACGCTGTACTTACTGGCCAGGTTACTAGCGTGACTTGTTAGAACCTACGTAAGTTTATTAACTATGAAGTTCGTATGTGTACCATTATAAACTCTACTGGTTGAATAGAATCGTCTTCTAGACAATGTCACACAATGTAAACATGTCAGTTTGGTTCAGTTCGTTTGCCTGTGCGGTCGGCACAAATATACATTGGAAAACTATCTAGTATTTTATTTACTGTGTCCACGGATATTTCCAACTTGGTAGCAGATCATGCAGTAAATTTGCTACGATAGTATCAATTTTCCGAAGTGTTCGCGAGAAATTTCATCAAATTATTTTCAAAAATTTTCGCAACAAAAACAAAAGATGGCATCTGCCAGTCAGAATTGTTTCATCGAAAAACTGTCTGGAATACAGAATTATTCATCTTGGAAGTTTATGATGCGGATGGTGCTTATCCACGATGATCTTTGGGAATGTATAAGCACGCCTGAAAATAAAAATGAAGACGCGAAGAAGCAGGAGAAGGCGCTCGCGAAAATCGCCTTAAACGTACAGCCTTGTGTGTTTCCACAAATTAGAAATGCCAAGACGGCTCGCGAAGCGTGGAGCAACCTGCAAAAGGCATACGAGGACCGAGGCTTGTCACGACGGCTCGGACTGCTACGCACATTGTTCGCCATCAAACTGAGCGAATGTGGTAGCATGGAGGTTTACGTCAACAAGGTCATGGACATATCGCAACAGCTGAGCGACATCGGGAAGGCATTGGAAGATGACTTCGTAGCCGTGATTTTACTTAGTGGCTTGACAAGCGATTACGACCCGTTGATAATGGCTCTAGAAAATTTGAACACGTCACTGTCAAGCGAAAATGTCAAAGCCAAATTGCTTCTAGAAAATTCAAGACGCAATGAGAAAAATGAAGATGCTACGGCTTTTGCAACTCGGAAAGTACGCAACTCAATTAAATGCTTCAGATGCAAAAAGAGTGGACATACCAAGAAGGATTGTCCAGAAAACTCTGACGGCAAGAAGAGTGGCAAGAAAAGCCAGACGATGCTTACTGCATTGGCCGCAGGAGCCAACCGTGACGTTTGGTACGTCGACAGTGGTGCGGCACAGCATTTCTGCAACGATCGCAGCTTTTTATCAGATTTTACTACTGATAAACCAAAGAAGGTATATATCGCGAATGGTGAAGCCTTATTGACAGCTGGGAAAGGAACTGCTCAAGCTTTGTTAAAGGACAATAGTGTGAGATCTATAAGTAATGTGTACTTAGTACCTAAATTGTCTGCAAATTTATTATCTGTTAGTGCTATGGATAGGAAAGGTTACGAAATTGTGTTTCGTTCTGGCGTGTGTAAAGTTTTTGACAAAGGGCAGGTTTTAGCTACAGCTACCCTAAGAGATGGTATTTATCAACTCGATGCCATCGAAACTCTTTCGGCTTTGTGTAGCGAGCCATCTTCGCAGGCTATGCCTTTGTCTTTAGGTACAGGTGACAACGTAGCGGTGCCGGCACGTTCTGTTGCTGAGAGCGTGAAGCAAGCGCCACAGTTCCCTGCTACTGGAAGCCAGTCAACACAACAAGTTTGGCATCGACGTCTATCTCATCTGAACGCCCGCAGTATGGAGTTACTGAGAAAAGGTATGGTCACTGGTATTTCTTATGACAACAATAATTTTAAGTCGTGTGTTTCCTGTATTTTAGGTAAACAGACTAAGTTGCCATTTCCGAAGAAATCTGAGACCAGGGCTAAGGAAATCCTTGGGTTAGTTCACAGTGACGTCATGGGACCACTACCGTGTCCGTCCATAGGTGGGAAAAGATATTTCCTGTTGTTCATTGATGACTTGTCAAGAAAAACATTTGTTTATTTTCTTAGGCGGAAGGATGAGGTTTTTGAGATGTTTAAAGAATTCAAAGCTCTCGTGGAAAACCAAACCAATAAGAAAATAAAAGTTCTTCGTAGTGACAATGGTGGTGAATATGTCAATTCTAAATTTCAGAAGTTCCTGAAGGCGCATGGAATTCGACATCAGACCACGGTTCCAAGGTCATCAGCTCAGAACGGAGTCGCGGAGCGCGCGATAAGAAGCGTTACGGAGAAAGCCAGGTGCATGCTTCAGGAAGCAGGCTTGAAGAAGGAATTCTGGGCAGAAGCGGTCAACACCGCCGTCTACCTTAAGAATCGCTCTCCGACTAAGGCTGTGATGGGCAGTACACCAGAAGAAAAGTGGACAGGTAAAAAGGAGAATCTTAGCTACCTGCGCATTTTTGGCTGTCAAGCTTATGTCCTTCAGCACAAACGGGACAAACTGGATCCCAAAAGTAAGAAGTATATTTTTGCCGGATACTGTGACGACACAAAAGGTTACAGACTGATAGATCCGGAGAACCCGAAGACTGTCATAAAAGCTAGAAACGTGATTTTTCTAGAACATGCTTTTTGGAATGACACTTTATCAGATGAGTATGACAGTTCACGTTACACTCAGATTAGTTTGACGAACAATGTAACTGTCGCTGATAATACTCAGGTGCAACCCGCTTTACCCGTTTTACCCCAAGAGCCCGCAGAAATATCTGATGAAAGCGCTCAAGATAACAGCGTCATTACAACAGATGATTCTGAGAGCAGCAGTGAGACCCCAGATGACCCTGCGGATGAGACGTATGTCCCAGGAGATTCAACACTGGAAGACTTGGAAAACTCTACGGATGGAACGAGTGAGTTTGAGTCTGCTAATATAGCAAACACTGTATGCAGTGACAACGGGGACCCTCTAACAGTTCGCGAGGCGCTGAGTGGCCCGGATGCGAGTAAGTGGAAAGCCGCGATGGCGGAAGAGTATAAATCCTTCATCGATAACAAGTGTTGGACTCTGACTGACCGCGATGCGAAGCAACGGCCTGTCAAATGCAAGTGGATCTTTAAAAGAAAGCTTGGCCTCGATGGGGAAATACTGAGATACAAAGCGCGCCTTGTTGCAAAAGGTTATACCCAGAAATACGGTATTGATTACGAGGAAACGTTTTCTCCTGTAGTAAGATATTCCACTATACGTACGTTACTAGCTTTAGCAACGGAACATAACATGAATATCGAGCATCTTGATGTAAAAACGGCGTTTTTGAATGGAGATTTAAAAGAAACCGTTTTTATGGAGCAGCCAGAAGGCTATAAGATTAAGGGCCAAGAAGATAAAGTTTACAAGTTGAATAAGGCCATATACGGACTGAAGCAAGCTTCGAAGTCTTGGTATGAGAAAATAAATGGCGTTTTGACAAACAAAATGAAGTTCAAACGTTTATCTTCCGAACCTTGTGTTTATGTCAAGTCGAGCGGGAAATCCATTATTATAATTGCGCTCTATGTTGATGACATAATGTTGTTTTCTTCAGCTGATTGCCGAGATACGGCTAGAATCAAAGAAGAATTAAAGAAGGCCTTTGAAATCAAAGATTTAGGGCCAGCTCATCACATTCTTGGAATGAGGCTTTGCAGACAGAATGACGAGATTACTCTAGACCAGTCAAGCTATATTAAGAAGGTGCTAGAACGATTTCATATGTCGGATTGCAAACCTGCGCGAACACCTATGGAAACAGGTCTGAAGCTCGTGAAATCTACAAAGAGAGATTGTACGCACGACTACAGAGGCCTGATAGGATGTCTAATGTACATAGCGGTATGTACGCGACCAGATATTGCACATGCTGTCAGCTCACTCAGCCAGTTCAACGACGCGTACGACGAGAACCACTGGAAAGCGGCGAAACGCGTTCTTCGCTATCTGAAAGGTACGCTTAATCATTGTTTAACTTTTCAGAAGTCAGGTTTAGACATCGTCGCATATGCTGATGCTGATTTTGCGTCAAATGAGATCGATCGCCGATCTTATACCGGTTTTGTGTTCAAAATCGGAAATTCTACTATCTCATGGGAGAGTAGGAGACAAAAGACAGTCGCTCTTTCAAGCACGGAGAGTGAGTACATGTGTCTGTCAGATGCTTGTAAAGAGGCTCTCTTTCTACGCAAGTTTCTGTTCGAAATTTACGGGGTACAGTATAGGATTACTTTGTTTAATGACAATCAGTCTGCACTGAAATTGTGTGCTAATTCTATGTACCACGCCAGAACGAAACACATCGATGTACGGCATCACTTCATCAGGGAAATCGTTGAGGAAGGTACTGTCGTTTTAAAATACCTATCAACTGATGAAATGGTGGCCGATGTTTTAACGAAACCGTTAGCAAAAGAAAAACATGATAAGTTTGTTAGTCATTTATTTGTATCATTAAATAAGTGACTTGGCTCTAAGCAATATACTATATACTAGTGAAGGTATAGTTTGTTTTAGATCCGTTTCATGTATGTTTTGACTATTTGTAGTTTTATATGTTACGGATACTTTACGAAATTTACTGATACCTTTGCTATGCCTATTTTTGTGTTGTAGGTAATGTTTTGTTTTTAGACAGCGGATGTGTCTAATGTATTTGCTTAGATTACTATGTGTTTAATGTATGTGATGTACATGAGTTTATATTGGTTCAAGGGCCAATGTTAGAACCTACGTAAGTTTATTAACTATGAAGTTCGTATGTGTACCATTATAAACTCTACTGGTTGAATAGAATCGTCTTCTAGACAATGTCACACAATGTAAACATGTCAGTTTGGTTCAGTTCGTTTGCCTGTGCGGTCGGCACAAATATACATTGGAAAACTATCTAGTATTTTATTTACTGTGTCCACGGATATTTCCAACTTGACTGGCCTCCCAGTAACGACCGCCATGAGGAAAGCTGAGCTGAGAGTAAAAAAAGCGTCCTAAATTTATTTTTAAGTACAGATGTTGTTTTTTTTTATGCACTAGTGCGAGAAGTGGTTCATTATATGTCAGGTCGAAACTTCGGATGGCCATCTGTACTGAAAAACGTCGTACGATACGCGTGCGAAAAGGAAACTCGAAACGAGTGGCGATAAATTAAAACACGACCGAAGGGAGTGTTTTAAATCGACACGAGTTGTACTATTTTCCACTTCGCAACCATTTTTCAAACACTTTGTACAGCGGTTACAAAGTGGAAAGTACGCAAAATAATAGAAAATTTGGGACTACTCCTTTGTCTGTTGTTTTTTTTTATCCCAGAACGAAAGGGCTCGTGATCCTGAGTAGAAAACACATACAATTTACCTACCTTAGAAAAAACATCTTTGGTGATTGTTCTCGCGAAAATGCCCATGTACCATCAGCAACACTGTTAGCTGTATATTTGTAATCCTTATTACAAGGACATAAAGTCTACCGATGGTTAGTTAAGGGTGTTGTTGTTTGTACAATACCAAAAAGACGATCGAGTATTATAGAGAACTAGCGACCCGCCCCGGCTTCGCACGGGTACTATACCTACATGTAAACCTTCCTCTACAATCACTCTATCTATTAAAGAAAACCGCATCAAAATCCGTTGCGAAGTTTTAAAGATTTAAGCATACATAGGGACAGAGAAAGCGACTTTGTTTTACACTATGTAGTGATTACCAAAGTAAAAAGTGTAGTTTTTGACAATTTGGCCCATAATAATATGCTTTACTCGATATTTGTGTTAAAAGTTATAGTAATTACACAATGACAAGGTAATCGAAAGTTATTTGCACCATCTAGACGGTAAAACATCTGTGCCCGTCCGCGATCATTACGTGCTTCACTCTTGATGGAGTAATAGTACCGGCATTTAACAAAAATGTACAGAAAATCGCTACAACTGAGCCGTATTTCGATAAAAACCGTTGTAATCATTTTAACTGCCGTTAAACTTCCGTGAGATATGTTCAAATCCCTATAAAATAAAAATAATAATATAATATTGACGACCGGTCTGGCTCAGTCGGTAGTGACCCTGTCTGCTAAGCCGCGGTCCTGGGTTCGAATCCCGGTAAGGGCATTTATTTGTGTGATGAGCACAGATATTTGTTCCTGAGTCATGGATGTTTTCTATGTATATACGTATGTATTTATCTATTTAAGTATCGTCGCTTAGCACCCATAGTACAAGCTTTGCTTAGTTTGGGGCTAAGTTGATCTGTGTAAGATGTCCCCAATATTTATTTATTTATTTATTATTTAAATATACGGATGTACCCGGGCATTTTCAGAATTTGGGACCCCCCAATTAGCGTAAGTTGTTAACAAAAATGTTGTAACGAAAATTAAATATGAAATTTCAATAAAAAAATTGTTTTTGTCTTAATTACATAAACTTTAAGCGATATTCTACATTCAGAATGTAAAAAAAAATAAGACAGATTTTATGCTAAATTGTCGTCACAAAACTGACAGCGAGTTAATTTTTGTTAACAACTTCCGCTAATTGGGGGGGTCCGAAATTCTGGAAATGCCCCACGTTAATAAATCATAACAGCGATCGTCTAACTTGGCAAAGAATACCTTTTTGTACCCTTTGGTGTAGAAACTCTAGATCCATGGGGCCCCAGCGCGAACAAGTTGTTCACAGAAATCGCGAAGCGTCTGGTTGAGGTAACTGGTGACCGAAGAGCTGGCGACTTCCTCGCACAACGTATCAGCATTGCGATACAGCGAGGAAATGTCGCCAGTATCCTTGGTACAATGCCTCAAGGGCCTATTTTAGACATTAGCTAGCTTTTAAGTTTAGTCTTAGTTCCTTATATAATTATGTAAATATGTTCATGTAAATAAAGTTTGTGTGTCATAACAGCGATATGTTGCGAGTATTTTGGAGACCCGTCATCAGGCATGAGTGCTCGTGGCAGCTAGACTCCGTGCACTGTCCCAACTGGGAGTCTTTACGTGTTATCGCATTTAATTTATATAGCAACTGAATTGTCTAATGTAAATTTTGGCATTCTAAAATAAACTCTGTCAACAAGTCTGTCAGTAAATAAGAACAAAGAAAACTATAGGTATCCTTTTCTCGAACACCCTAAAGAAAAGGATGCATATAGTTTTCTTTGTTCTTATTTACTGACAGACTTGTTTGACAGAGTATAACAGCGAATGCTTCCATCATTGAACTAATTAAGATTAACCTGTAATAACATTAATAACCAATAATTTGTGAGTGTGTTTAGTAAAACGTCCCACTTTGTCGGTTACCATTAAGGCTACATTTATTTGTATCTTTATATGAATAAACTGACAAAGCGGCTTTACAGCAGTCGACAACATGGGACGTTTTTTAGTGCACACTTATATATTTTTTTATTTTATTTTCTTCATTTTGAATGGTATGGCATTTTCACAAATTGGGACCCGAAATTAGTGACAGTTGGTAACAAAAAATAACTCGATGTCAGTTTTGTGACGACAATTAAGAATAAAACTTGTCTAAAACCCAACTTTTTTCATGTTCTAAATGTTCTAATTAACACAAAAAACAATATTAAGTATTACACAAAAACAATACGTACCTTTTTGAGATAATAAAGTTATCAATGCAATCCAAAATATTTTTTTTTAAATTATTTCCATAATAAGTACAAAAATTACTAAATATACTTACCCTCCAAATAAAAACTGATAGAACGTAACATTAACCTACAAAACTCTCTTAAAGCTATAAAAAAACAAGTTATTAAAGAAATAATAGGATCTAAAAAATATTTCCTTTGCCCAAAAACTTAAATAGAAAAGTTTTAGCGATAGTCTTGTAAGGATAACAATATTTTCACATATGATTTCCCATAGGAAGGCGTTTGATATACACGCTATTATAAACTTTACTTGTATCGCAATAGGGGATATATTTTTTTATATGTTCAATTGTTTTATCTTTTATCAATTTCCTTTTTGGTGGTGTATAAATTGTATCGTTATGAATTGGTTGTTGATTTAGTACTCCGTGTAGACAAAGACATACCTACAGCGTTATTTTGTAAGAAAAATTGTAAATGAAAAAAAAAATACAGACGAATTGAGAACCTCCTCCCTTGAGCTTTGATCGCAAGCCTGTATTTTAAAAAGTGATAGTTAAACTGCTTAGCGCCTGAAACTGCTCAAGTACGTGTCAGTACCACTCTTTACGTAAAGGGCGCAGGTTGCTAACCCATCATCAGCACCACATTTAAACCTAATACCCCATAGTCGACTTCTACGACCCACACAAGAAAATGTGGTGAATGGTGATGAAAGTCTTAGCTAATCACCACAAGGGGCACGGGGCACCCTAATTGGTTACGCGGAAAATTCGAATCCATTCAGAAATCACAGTATCTTTAACCGTACATATCAGCGTCTGCATCTGGTCACTGTATAGGAACAGTAGTAACTCTTCTGCGCAAAAGCGGATGGGAATGAAGGAGAATGAATCATTCATATTATTCTCATCCACTTACATGTCTTGCTTACGCGCATCGACTAATCATATGCTGGCACATGATGAACATTATGTTAAAAAGGCCCGAAAATACCCAACCAATCCCGAGAAGAGGCGAGACAATCCGACATTGGTGGTCAGACGTGCAGAAAATCCACAGTGTAAGGTCTGAGTGCATGTCAAACAATATAAGGTCATTAATACAAGTTTAGTGTCCTGAGTCGACGCTGCGTAGGGTGTACGCACGCTCGCCCGTCCCGCGTCCCGCTGCACGCCTCGTTGAACGCTCTGTTCCGAGAGTCCATATCGAGCCTTACACTGAGAAAGAGATCCTGAGTACGCATATAAGCCGGAACAGAACACTCTGGCGCAGGCAAATCCAACCCCTGATGAACATTTAAAGAAGATGAATCTAAAAATGTAAATACATTTTTTTTAATTCACGTGTGAATTGCTAGCCGCTCACGTGCCTATTTAAACTTATGAATACTAATACTTGGTAATTCGTTGCCGAGCGTCATTGAACTGTGAACTCAAACGCAGGCGTAGAAATACCCATCAACATGTTTTCAGGGTTTTTTATACATATTTATGTTTCTTTGACGTTTCTGAAAATAAACTTACGACTTGAGACACCTAGCAATAAATAAGTGAATATCAAGGAGGTAAGTATCCCGTTTTGACTAAGATAAAAAAAATTGTAGGTATACTTATACATTTTTCTACGAAAACGATGTAACATTCGGTTTAAAAACGAAACGGGGAATAGTTAAAAGGTTTAAAAGTAAGTAAGTATGTAAATTTATCAATTTCCGCTACCTTAAGGTTGTCTGGAAGAAATCGCTCTTTAGCGATAAGACCGCCTGTTGTTTACCTTTGTTCGTGTTTCTTCCTTGTTTTGTATTGTTGTATTTTATCAAGGTGTGCAATAAAGAGTATTGTATTGTATTGTATTGTAACCCTTGTGGTGCGACTAGTCTGTCCGTGTGTCAGATAAAGTCATATTGCTATTTATTGCACGCTTTTATATTTATATATTTATTATGTAACAAATGCTGATCCTGCTGAGTTGAGAAGGTGAACATTATTTTCAAATAATATGTATGAAAATGGAACCTCCTTAATAGGAGCACTTACTTTACAGTTTTTTTTTTCAAACTAGTCAAGCGGTTTCTATACAGTTCAAGTAGTAGAGTGGCCAGAGGGTCTCGGACACGTCTTGATGTGATCAGACAGGTGGACAATATACTGCTGACAAAGTAGAATCGTTGTGATCGTTACTACTTTACTTACGAAATTAAGACTTGTCACTTTCTCAGACTGTGGGGAGGTTAACTATGACGTTACAAAGACCGTGGCCTCGGGTTTAATTTTTTATCAATTTGTGTACAATGGGCATTTTCAGAATTTGGGACCCTCCAATTAGCGTAAGTTGTTAACATAAATTAACTCACTGTCAGTTTTGTGACGATAATTAAGCATGACATTTCAATAAAAATATTGTTTTTGTGTTAATTACATAAACTTTAAGCGATAATCTACATTCAGAATGTGAAAAAGTAAATGTTAAGACAAATTTTATGCTTAATTACCGTCACAAAACTGACAGCGAATAATTTTTGTTAACAAATATTTACGCTAATTGGGAGGTCCGAAATTTTAATAAATTAATAGTTTAAAAAACACTATAAAACACGCTTTTATAAATGCACGTAAAAGCCAAAAATAAATTATGGATCCTTCAAGTTGTCTCTATTTGTGAGCTGAAGTTTAAAAACTATGTGTTTTTAATTATAATATTTGATTGTAAAAGAGTGGGGCGCTGGAACAGGAAAGACTTTTTGTATAACTTGCTGATAAATCAAATTATGCTATGTTACGGGAAGGAGGTTACACAGATTGACGCGCTAATTAGAGTTGCAGCATGACTAGTAGGTTCTACATTAAACAGTCAAATCAATTAAAAGTCAGTGTTCAAAGTAGGTACCAGTTTGTCGAACTCAGACAAAATATGCGCTAGTAGCGAGGAGAGTCGACAGTCGCCGACACTTAGAACGCCGCTTTTTTCCGGTAATCAAAGTACAAAAGGGGAAAGTGTCTACAGTGACAGGATGCAGAGTTCTTGTTCGTGGACGAGATATCTTTGGTTCTCTTTGGTAACCCTTAGGCGGCATATGTAAACGTTATGTTCTTATGCAACTTCATTCGCCAGGAAGTTCGGATTAGTATTTGTTTACAAGAAAGTCTTTCCTGTTCCAGCGCCCCACGCTTTTACAATCAAATATTATAATTAAAAGCACATAGTTTTTAAACTTCAGCTCACAAATAGAGACAACTTGAAGGATCCATAATTTATTTTTGGCTTTTACGTGCATTTATAAAAGCGTGTTTTATAGTGTTTTTTAAACTATTAATTTATTTTATACTTTTTAGTCATTAAAAATGAAATACTTTTAACATTTATACATAAATTTATTTCAAGTAGGCGGATTTTACATGCCATTTATGGCTTAACGTGTACTTATTGCTAATTGCTACTTAATAATAACTAGCGGCTACCTTCTTATTACGGTATTATCATAAAAATGTTTATACCTAGTAAGTTATCCGTAAAAGATAGACAATATAGACATGTGCCATCGCGGACTTTTTGAAGACATGAGAGAGACATACTTTCGCCATACATTGTTTTGAAGCTCTCAGCTAGTGGGATTTTGTTTGACTCGATTAGAAAATATTGTCACATTTCAACTAATTCAAACAAAATTTAAGTATTTCTTTTTTGCCGAGCCCCCTTTATTTGCTCTTAAGGGTCACAGGAAAACCATTACCCAACTTATTTTAAATACAACGTTGATCTTTCTTTTATGCGGGGGCTTCGCCCCCTTTGTTTACTCTTAAAGGTCACAAGAAAACGCTAACCCAACTTATTTTAAATACCGTTAATCTTTCTTTTATGCGGGGGGCTTCGCCCCCTTTGTTTGCTCTGAAAGGTCACAAGAAAACGCTAACCCAACTTATTTTAAATACTACGTTGATCTTTCTTTCATGCGGGTGGCTTCGCCCCCCTTAAAGGTCGATCTAACCCAACTTATTCTTAATACTACGTTGATCTTTCTTTCATGCGGGGGCTTCGCCCCCGAGCCCCCTTTGTTTGCTCTGAAAGGTCACTTATTTTAAAAGAAAACGCTAACCCAGTTTGCTCTTATTTTAATTACTACGTTGATCTTTCTTTCATGCTTCGGCCCCCGAGCCCCCTTTTCTTTACTCTTAAGGATCACCTCGACCCACTCCCCGTTGATCTTTTTTCTGTTCTTATCTTCCGGCACCATCATCAGGCCTTGAAACCTAATCGTAGTCATAGTTCATTACAAGACTTTTCTAAGAAGCCCAAAAACAGCTATGATACGATGTTCCATCATGTAATTCCAGTTCATATCTTCCGGCTCCATCATCAGACCTTGAAACCTAATCGTAGTCAAAGTTCATTACAAGACTTTTCTAAGAAGCCCAAAAACAGCTATGATACGATGTTCCATCATGTAGTTCCAGTTCATATCTTCCGGCTCCATCATCAGACCTTGAAACCTAATCGTAGTCAAAGTTCATTACAAGACTTTTCTAAGAAACCCAAAAACAGCTATGATACGATGTTCCATCATGTAGTTCCAGTTCATATCTTTCGGCTTCATCATCAGACCTTGAAACCTAATTGTAGTCAAAGTTCATTACAAGACTTTTCTAAGAAACCCAAAAACGGCTATGATACGATGTTCCATCATGTAGTTCCAGTTCATATCTTCCGACTCCATCATCAGATCAGCTCAACAGTACCATATTATTGTATTGTCATCGGAACTACATATAGCTGCCAATTTTCATTACGCTACGACTCCTGGAAGATGGTTAAATTAGCTTCCTTAGATTCCATTACATACATAGTTACATACACGACGACCTAATAAAAGCGTGTTAAAAATGCCCAAATACGAGATTGTCAATTTTTTTGATAAAAGCTGTAAAAAAAGATAATCCACCATTTTGAAAATATAGAATCGATACTCCGACTACTATTAAAAATTTGCTTATTGCTAAATTTTACTTTTTTCCTAACACGTGTGTTGAAAAACGTCATATGAAACACGTGTGCAGCATTGATCGGTACACAAGTCGGCTCTCTGTAATGCCCGCTTTCTTCGCTCGCGCGCACAATACCGCCTCGTGTGTCATAAATTCATATTAGTATCAAGTTTAGAAAAGAACTGAAAATCTAGGCAAATAACACGTAGGGGGAATCTGGTATGAAACAGACGGGTTATTCATGAAACGGACACTGTCGATATATTTAAAAAATCGAAGAGTACATGTTCATGTATTTAGGTTATTGGCAATGCTGATAATCATAGATGTTACCACAATAATAACATATCTCGGCGGCCATTACTTAGTTCACTATTTCGCACATTGTAGAACCGCTTGACTTTAGTAAAAAAAAATTAAGTTAGAGGGCGCTGAAGGCGCCCGGCTTAGGATCGCGTGCGTCGGGCTTCGCCCGACACTTTAAGTTAGAGGGCACGTTTAGGACCGCGTGCGTCGGGCTTCGCCCGACGCTTTAAGCTAGAGGGTGCCGAAAGCGCCCGGCTTAGGACGGCGTGACACTTTAAGTTAGAGGGCGCCCAAGGCGCCCGGCATAGTACCGCGTGCGTCGGGCTTCGCCTGACAGTTTAAGTTAGAGGGCGCCGAAGGTGCCCGGCTTAGGACCGCGTGCGTCGGGCTTCGCCCGACGCTTTAAGCTAGGGGGTGCCGAAGGCGCCCGGCTTAGGACCGCTTGCGTCGGGCTTCGCTTGACACTTTAAGTTAGAGAGAGCCGGAGTCACCCGGCTTAGGACCGCGTGCGTCGGGCTTCGCCCGACACTTTAAGTTTGAGGGCGCCGAAGGCGCCCGGCTTAGGACCGCGTGCGTCGGGCTTCGCGCGGCACTTTAAGTTATAGGGCGCCAAAGGCGCCCTGCTTAGGACCGCGTGCGTCGGGCTTAGCCCGACACTTTAAGTTAGAAGACGCCGGAGGCGCCCGGCTTAGGACTGCGTGCGTCGGGCTTCGCCCGACACTTTAAGTTAGAGGGCATCTTCGGCGTCCGGCTTAGGACAGAGTGCGTCGGACTTCACCCGACACTTTAAGTTAGAAGGCGCCGGAGGCACTCGGTTTAGGGTTTTAGGACTGCGTGCGTCGGGCTTCGCCCGACACTTTAAGTTTGTGGGTGCCGAAGGCGCCCGGCTTAGGACCGCGTGCGTCGGGCTTCGCTCGACATATTAAGTTTGAGGGCGATATTAAGTTTAAAATTAATATATAAAGCAGCTAAGTTAGTTCCTATGGCAAAAGCCTTCTTATGTAACCGCAGTCGGATAATGCGTGAAACTATGTCAGAGCGCTTGTGGATTTGCAAATAGTCATTTTTTCCGAAAAATCAATGAATTACCCGGTGTAATCAACTAAAGCTGGGAATAAAAGCTAACAATATATACATATTTGAAATGTGCTAATCAAGCCCTTTCAAATGATACACAACATGTCATCCTAACTTCATTTTATTTTTTTTGCTTCATTACTTTATGACCTCTAGAGGGCGCCATGTTTCGTTTGCGGTAACGTCATATAGCCTATAACCAGCGGATGATTAAGACAATTCGAATGGCATATCGTTTGTCAAATTATAATGAGTAATTTAGAAGTTATGAGGGAACAGATGAACATACATACATACATACATACCGGTCAAAATCACCTTTTGCGTTGCCGTAGTCGGGTAAAAATGAAATAAGAACAAAAAACCAGATAATTAGAAGAGCTAATTTTTTCTAAGCTGACAGGTAAAAAAAACACCATGCAATACAGACACACTGGCGGAGGTGGAGAGAATGCGGGCTCAATAAAATATTCATTATTTAGTTCGTGTTCGTGTGGTGAAAATTTTTGTGTTTTTAACACGCTTTTATTAGGTCGTCGTGTATGTAACTATGTATGTAATGGAATCTAAGGAAGCTAATTTAACCATCTTCCAGGAGTCGTAGCGTAATGAAAATTGGCAGCTATATGTAGTTCCGATGACAATATAATAATATGGTACTGCTGAGCTGATCTGATGATGGAGTCGGAAGATATGAGCTGGAACTACATGATGGAACATCGTATCATAGCTGTTTTTGGGCTTCTTAGAAAAGTCTTGTAATGAACTTTGACTACGATTAGGTTTCAAGGTCTGATGATGGAGCCGGAAGATATGAACTGGAACTACATGATGGAACATCGTATCATAGCTGTTTTTGGGCTTCTTAGAAAAGTCTTGTAATGAACTTTGACTACGATTAGGTTTCAAGGTCTGATGATGGAGCCGGAAGATATGAACTGGAACTACATGATGGAACATCGTATCATAGCTGTTTTTGGGCTTCTTAGAAAAGTCTTGTAATGAACTATGACTACGATTAGGTTTCAAGGCCTGATGATGGTGCCGGAAGATAAGAACAGAAAAAAAGGGGAGGGGGGGGGGCTCGAGGGGGAAGCATGAAAGAAAGATCAACGTAGTATTTAAAATAAGTTGGGTTAGCGTTTTCTTGTGACCTTTCAGAGCAAACAAAGGGGAGCTCGGGGGCGAAGCCCCCGCATAAAAGAAAGATCAACGTTGTATTTAAAATAAGTTGGGTTACGGTTTTCTTGTGATCCTTAAGAGTAAAGAAAAGAAAGAAAGATCAACGTAGTATTTAGAATAAGTTGGGTTAGCGTTTTCTTGTGACCTTTAAGAGCAAACAAAGGGGGGCTCGGGGGGCGAAGCCCCCCGCATAAAAGAAAGATTAACGTAGTATTCAAAATAAGTTGGGTTAGCGTTTCCTTGTGACCTTTCAGAGCAAACAAAGGGGGCTCGGGGGCGAAGCCCCCTCATAAAAAAGATCAACGTTGTATTTAAAATAAGTTGGGTTAAGGTTTTCTTGTGGTCCTTAAGAGCAAACAAAGGGGGCTCGGGGGCGAAGCCCCCGCATGAAAGAAAGATCAACGTACTATTTAGAATAAGTTGGGTTAGCGTTTTCTTGTGACCTTTAAGAGCAAACAAAGAGGGGCTCGGGGGCGAAGCCCCCGCATGAAAGAAAGATCAACGTAGTATTTAAGATAAGTTGGGTTAGCGTTTTCTTGTGACCTTTAAGAGCAAACAAAGGGGGCTCGGGGGCGAAGCCCCTGCATAAAAGAAAGATTAACGTAGTATTTAAAATAAGTTGGGTTAGCGTTTCCTTGTGACCTTTCAGAGCAAACAAAGGGGGCTCGGGGGCGAAGCCCCCGCATAAAAGAAAGATCAACGTTGTATTTAAAATAAGTTGGGTTAAGGTTTTCTTGTGATCCTTAAGAGTAAAGAAAAGGGGGCTCGGGGGCGAAGCCCCCGCATGAAAGAAAGATCAACGTAGTATTTAGAATAAGTTGGGTTAGCGTTTTCTTGTGACCTTTAAGAGCAAACAAAGTGGGGCTCGGGGGCGAAGCCCCGCATAAAAGAAAGATCAACGTTGTATTTAAAATAAGTTGGGTTAAGGTTTTCTTGTGATCCTTAAGAGTAAAGAAAAGGGGGCTCGGGGGCGAAGCCCCCGCATGAAAGAAAGATCAACGTAGTATTTAGAATAAGTTGGGTTAGCGTTTTCTTGTGACCTTTAAGAGCAAACAAAGGGGGCTCGGGGGCCAAGCCCCCGCATAAAAGAAAGATAAACGTTGTATTTAAAATAAGTTGGGTTAGGGTTTTCTTGCGATAGGCTGATGATGAGGGTTTTCTTGTTACCCTTAAGAGTAACGAAAAGGGGAGCTCGGGGGCGAAGCCCCCGCATAAAAGAAAGATTAACGTAGTATTTAAAATAAGTTGGGTTAGCGTTTTCTTGTGATCATTAAGAGCAAACAAAGGGGGCTCGGGGGCGAAGCCCCCGCATAAAAGAAAGATCAACGTTGTATTTAAAATAAGTTGGGTTAAGGTTTTCTTGTGATCCTTAAGAGCAAACAAAGGGGGGCTCGGGGGCGAAGCCCCCTGCATGAAAGAAAGATCAACGTAGTATTTAGAATAAGTTGAGTTAGCGTTTTCTTGTAACCTTTAAGAGCAAACAAACGGGGTTCGGGGGCGAAGCCCCCTCATAAAAGAAAGATCAACGTAGTATTTAAGATAAGTTGGGTTAGCGTTTTCTTGTGACCTTTAAGAGCAAACAAAGAAGATAAACGTTGTATTTAAAATAAGTTGGGTTAAGGTTTTCTTGTGATCCTTAAGAGTAAAGAACCTTTTCTTGCGAAGCCCCCGCATAAAAGAAAGATCAACGTAGTATTTAGAATAAGTTAGGTTAGCGTTTTCTTGTGACCTTTAAGAGCAAACAAAGGGGGCTCGGGGGCGAAGCCCCGCATGAAAAAAGATCATCTTAAAGGTTACAAGAAAACGCTAACCCAACTTATTTTAAATATAAAATAAGTTGGGTTAGCGTTTTCTTGTAACCTTTAAGAGCAAATAAAGCGGGGCTCGCGGGGCGAAGCCCCCCGCATAAAAGAAAGATAAACGTTGTATTTAAAATAAGTTGGGTTACGGTTTTCTTGTTACCCTTAAGAGTAAAGAAAAGGAGGGCTCGGGGGGCGAAGCCCCCCGCATGAAAGAAAGATCAACGTAGTATTTAGAATAAGTTGGGTTAGCGTTTTCTTGTGACCTTTATGAGCAAACAAAGGGGGGCTCGGGGGGCGAAGCCCCCGCATGAAATAAAGATCAACGTAGTATTTAAGATAAGTTGGGTAAGCGTTTTCTTGTGACCTTTAAGAGGAATTAACGGGGGGCTCGGGGGGCGAAGCCCTCCGCATAATAGAAAGATAAACGTTGTATTTATAATAAGTTGGATTAGGGTTTTCTTGTTACCCTTAAGAGTAACGAAAAGGGGGGCTCGGGGGGCGAAGCCCCTCGCATAAAAGAAAGATAAACGTAGTATTTAAAATTAGTTGGGTTAGCGTTTTCTTGTGACCTTTAAGAGCAAACAAACGGGGGTTCGGGGGGCGAAGCCACCCTCATAAAAGAAAGATCAACGTTGTATTTAAAATAAGTTGGGTTAGCGTTTTCTTGTGACCTTTAAGAGCAAACAAAGGGGGGCTCGGGGGGCGAAGCCCCCGCATGAAAGAAAGATCAACGTTGTATTTAAAATAAGTTGGTTTAGGGTTTTCTTGTGACCCTTAAGAGTAACGAAAAGGGGGGCTCGGGTGGCGAAGCCCCCCGCATAAAAGAAAGATCAACGTAGTATTTAGAATAAGTTGGGTTAGCGTTTTCTTGTGACCTTTAAGAGCAAACAAAGGGGGGCTCGGGGGGCGAAGCTCCCCGCATAAAAGAAAGATCAACGTAGTATTTAAGATAAGTTGGGTTAGCGTTTTCTTGTGACCTTTAAGAGCAAACAAAGGGGGGCTCGGGGGGCGAAGCCCCCCGCATAAAAGAAAGATCAACGTAGTATTCAAGATAAGTTGGGTTAGCGTTTTCTTGTGACCTTTAAGAGCAAACAAAGGGGGGCTCGGGGGGCGAAGCCCCCCGCATAAAAGAAAGATCAACGTTGTATTTAAAATAAGTTGGGTTAAGGTCTTCTTGTGATCCTTAAGAGTAAAGAACCTTTTCTTGCGAAGCCCCCCGCATGAAAGAAAGATCAACGTAGTATTTAAAATAAGTTGGGTAATGGTTTTCCTGTGACCCTTAAGAGCATATAAAGGGGGGCTCGGCAAAAAAGAAATACTTAAATTTTGTTTGAATTAGTTGAAATGTGACAATATTTTCTAATCGAGTCAAACAAAATCCCACTAGCTAAGAGCTTCAAAACAATGTATGGCGAAAGTATGTCTCTCTAATGTCTTCAAAAAGTCCGCGATGGCACATGTCTATATTGTCTATCTTTTACGGATGACTTACTAGGTATACACATTTTTATGATAATACCGTAATAAGAAGGTAGCCGCTAGTTATTATTAAGTAGCAATTAGCAATAAGTACACGTTAAGCCACAAATGGCATGTAAAATCCGCCTACTTGAAATAAATGTATGTATAAATGTTAAAAGTATTTCATTATTAATGACTAAAAAGTATAAAATAAATTAATAGTTTAAAAAACACTATAAAACACGCTTTTATAAATGCACGTAAAAGCCAAAAATAAATTATGGATAGTTCAAGTTGTCTCTATTTGTGAGCTGAAGTTTAAAAACTATGTGCTTTTAATTATAATATTTGATTGTAAAAGCGTGGGGCGCTGGAACAGGAAAGACTTTCTTGTAAACAAATACTAATCCGAACTTCCTGGCGAATGAAGTTGCATAAGAACATAACGTTTACATATGCCGCCTAAGGGTTACCAAAGAGAACCAAAGATATCTCGTCCACGAACAAGAACTCTGCATCCTGTCACTGTAGACACTTTCCTCTTTTGTACTTTGATTACCGGAAAAAAGCGGCGTTCTAAGTGTCGGTGACTGTCGACTCTCCTCGCTACTAGCGCATATTTTGTCTGAGTTCGACAAACTGGTACCTACTTTGAACACTGACTTTTAATTGATTTGACTGTTTAATGTAGAACCTACTAGTCATGCTGCAACTCCAGTTAGCGCGTCAATCTGTGTAACCTCCTTCCCGTAACATAGCATAATTTGATTTATCAGCAAGTTATACAAAAAGTCTTTCCTGTTCCAGCGCCCCACGCTTTTACAATCAAATATTATAATTAAAAGCACATAGTTTTTAAACTTCAGCTCACAAATAGAGACAACTTGAACTATCCATAATTTATTTTTGGCTTTTACGTGCATTTATAAAAGCGTGTTTTATAGTGTTTTTTAAACTATTAATTTATTTAAATATAAAATGAAATAAAAACAGAAATTAAATTAATTAACAAACAACTTTATTGCGATATACTTGTCTTGGTACCTATATATCAGGGCCCTATTTCTCGAAACTTATTAGACTTATGATATTAGTCCATGAACTAATATTTTTTACAAGTTTACTAGTGTACGTTTCTCGAAGCTACTCTAGTAAAATATTAGTCATTAGTTACTAGTGAAAAATTTACAAGTCCTAATAGTTTCTGTTTCTCAAAAATAATTATAAGACTTGTAACTAATACTGTTAAACTAATAAAAAATACTAGTCAGGCTTGGCTGAATGGAGCGATTACCCATGTATTCTTAGCTATTAAAAAAACCGGGAATAGTACCCCCATTTTTCTTCCTTCCTACTAGTAAACTAATAGTTTCGAGAAATAGGGCCCTGGTGGTATTAATTATTATTAAGTAGCAATATACATGCTTAGCCACAAATGACAAAATCGCCTACTTGAAATAAGTTTATGATTAAATGTTAAAGATATTTCATTATTTACGACTAAAAAGTACAAAATAAATTAATAGTTTAAAAAACACTAGAAAACACGCTTTTATAAATGCACGCAAAAGCCAAAAATAAATTATGGATCGTTCAAGTTGTCTCTATTTCTGGGATGAGGAGTAAACTAAGTGCTTTTAATTATAATATTTGATTCTAAAAGCGTGGGGCGCTGTAACAGGAAAGACTTTTTGTATAACTAAGCTATGTTACGAGAAGCAATTTACACAGATTGGCGCGCTAACATGGAGTTGCAATGCAACATGACTGCAGCGCCCCACGCTTTTACGCCGTGGCTTGCGTGGGCTACGGTCGCGCGATGGTCGCGCGACGGCGATGCGACGCATACGAAGTCGAACCTTATCGATATGGAAGTAGACGATGCGAAGAGACGCGACGGCGACGGTCGCGCGACCGTCGCCCACGCAAGACATAGTGTTACAATCAAACATTATAATTAAAAGCACTTAGTTTACTCTTCATCCCAGAAATAAAGACAACTTGAACGATCCAAAATTTATTTTTGGCTTTTACGTGCATTTATAAAAGCGTGTTTTTCTAGTGTTTTTCTAAATATATAAAAGAAGAAACTGACTGACTGACTGACTGACTGACATATCAACACACAGCCGAAACCGCTGGTCCTAGAGATTTTAAATTTGGCACGTAGGTTCCTTATAATAGTGTAGAGGAGCACTAAGGATTTTCCAAAATTCCCCTCCTAAGGGGGTGAAATGGGGGTTCACAGTTTGTATAGGGAAACAAGATTTGTTTGAATATTTTATTCGAAACTTCACAGGAGGATTCCTAAAGACATATGACTAAATACATGTTTCAAGATTTTTCAAAATTGAACCCCTGAAAGGGTGAAAAGGGCGTGATAAAATCAAAAACAGCAATATGGTTATCGTTTTTATGGTTTATCGGGTCGCTGATCACGGGTTTATTCTCATAAAAGTGGCATCGACAGAGTAAAGTAGATGAAAATAAATTAAATAAAAAAAAGTTTTTTAAGTTAAAGCTTTTATTTCGTTCCCAAAGTGTACCAAAAATTAGAAAATAATTTTAATACTAATTAGAGTCCCATGTTTCTTTCCGAACAGTATTATAAGAAAGACGGGTTGTCATGTACTCTTCTCGGGTCGTATTCTAAACACCATTTTTTACACTGTCAGTGGATTAAGTACTAATGGGAAGCTTATCGTAGACTAAAATAAAAGCGTGGGGCGTAAGCAATTATACCTAATCGTTGAAAATTATAAAGGTATCATTCTTATCTTATGCGCCTCGGAAAGCTTCACATTGCATTAGAATTATTTTTCAGCAAAGATGGTGTTTTATTTACTCACTAGTGCGATAAGTGCTATTCTTGTCACGTAAGAAAAGGAAATTCGTATCTCGTGTCGATTTAAAACACTCCGTTTGGTCGTGTTTTAATTTAACGGCACTACTTTGTAACTTCCGTTTTTCCGCAATTGTATCGTAATGTACTAATATATTTTATATTTCTCAATATTTTAGAAGACTAACGCCCCACGCTTTGTTTTTAGTCTACGATAAGCTTCCCATTAGTACTTAATCCACTGACAGTGTAAAAAATGGTGTTTAGAATACGACCCGAGAAGAGTACATTACAACCCGTCTTTCTTATAATACTGTTCGGAAAGAAACATGGGACTCGATCGATAGTATTAAAATTATTTTCTAATTTTTGGTACACTTTGGGAACGAAATAAAAGCTTTAATTTAAAAAACTTTTTTTTATTTAATTTATTTTCTGGTTTTTAGTTGTCTAGGTAGTGAAAAGGTTAAAAAGAATTAAACATGAAAACATAGGTGGGATATGAGTAAACAATTTTAGATTGTAATAACGTGCTTCAATCAATCGGAAGTGTTCTTACGGAATGAGAAATATTACGAGTGAAGCAATCCGATTTTAGTTATGTGGGTGTCTGATAGATGTTATAAAGGACATCAGGGGGCGCCCCAGAACGAAAATGATCGCGAGCGAAGCGAGCGCGAATTTTTTTCCATCAAAGAATGTAAATATTTTTGCAATCGCTTCGATCTTACAGTTCAATTCTTTGAGCGATCTGATATAAGAAGTTTGATTTACAGCACCCCAGAATGAAACTGACCACAAGCGAAGTGAGAGCGTAATTTTTTCTAGAATTATCACGTAATCTGAACGATAAGACCGAAGCGATTACGAAAATGTTCACACTGTTTGAGCGATCTGATATAAGAAGCTATTTATTTACAGGACACTAGAATGAAAACAACCGCGAGCGAAGCGAGCGCGAATTTTTTTTCATAATTCTTGATTTTTCTCTTTACGTATGAAAGTGCCTTTGGCGCCCAGCTTTTGACTGGAGATTGGGCTTTGCTTGTCTCTTTTAGTATGAGAAATCTTTCGGCCCGGCTTCCGTCTTGTAATTGCGCACGTCGGGCTTCGCCTGACTCTTTAACTATGAAATCGCTTTCGTAGCCCGGCTCTAGACTAGACAGTATAGGTCGAGCTTTGCTCGACTCTTAAATCTCTTAAGTTACGAGGGCTCCTTCGTCGCCCGGTTTAGGACCGGGTGCATCGGGCTTCGCCCGAATCTTTAAGTACGAGGGCGCCTTCGGCGCCCGGTTTAGGGCCGCGTGCATCAGGCTTCGCCCGACTCTTTAAGTACGAGGGCGCCTTCGGCGCCCGGTTTAGGACCGCGTGAATGAAGAATGAATTTAAGAATGAGTTTAGGACTACGTGCGTCGGGCTTCGTCCGACTCTTTAAGTATGAGGAGGCGCCCGATTTAGGACCGCGTGCGTCGGGCTTCGCCCGACTCTTTAATAATGAGTTTAGGACTACGTGCGTCGGGCTTCGTCCGACTCTTTAAGTATGAGGAGGCGCCCGGTTTAGGACCGCGTGCGTCGGGCTTCGCCCGACTCTTTAAGTATGAGGGCGCCTTCGGCGCCTGGGTTAAGACCACGTGCGTCGTGCTTCGCCCGACTATTAAAGTATGATGGCACCTTCGGCAGACTCTATTTGTCTGGCTGTCATGTAGCACAAGAGTGCTTGTCAAGACGAATTTCAAATGACATAGTAATTACACTCATATCAAATTTTATCGAAATCGGTTAAACAGAAATGGTTAGTTATTTATACAGCTGACTGTACTTATTTATCATAACAATTCATTGAAATCCAATATACATGCTTCAGCTCAATTTGAATTCTGAAAGTTGATCAAACTTACGAGGTGCGGTCCAAATGTCTCCGGCCCGACAAATATGGCGGAAGAGTTTTTAGCTCTAAAGTTTTGTTTCGAAATCGGTTAGTTAGAAATGGTTGATTCGTTTTATCGCTGACTTCTTTTTTTTTCACGGGCAACTAATACTCATCGAGACGTTTCTAAATACCCCAAATATAGTAAGTTTACGCTATTTTATCACAGAGTACTCATAAGCATCTCCAGTCTCCATCATCAGATCAGCTTCAAGTCACCATAATATTGCATTGTCATCGGGTTTTGATATGTGTGCAAAGTTTCAGATTAATCAGAAATCGGGAAGTGGGTCAAATTTAGCTTCTACGTTTTGATGCACACTAACATACTAACAAGTGAAGTAGAATAAAAGCTTTAGTAGTTCCTATGGCCACCTTCCGACTCCATCTTGAGACCCTGACCACCATGTAGCACAAGAGTGCTTGTCACGACTATTCCAACGAGTCCAAACTCGACGGTTTTATCTTGTTTACTTTAGTAGTTCCTATGGCCACCTTCCGACTCCATCTTGAGACCCTGGCCACCATGTAGCACAAGAGTGCTTGTCACGACTATTCCAACGAGTCCAAACTCGACGGTTTTATCTTGTTTACTTTAGTAGTTCCTATGGCCATCTTCCGACTCCATCTTGAGACCCTGGCCACCATGTAGCACAAGAGTGCTTGTCACGACTATTCCAACGAGTCCAAACTCGACGGTTTTATCTTGTTTACTTTAGTAGTTCCTATGGCCACCTTCCGACTCCATCTTGAGACCCTGGCCACCATGTAGCACAAGAGTGCTTGTTACGACTATTCCAACGAGTCCAAACTCGACGGTTTTATCTTGTTTACTTTAGTAGTTCCTATGGCCACCTTCCGACTCCATCTTGAGACCCTGGCCACCATGTAGCACAAGAGTGCTTGTCACGACTATTCCAACGAGTCCAAACTCGATGGTTTTCTTGTTTAGTTTAGTAGTTCCTATGGCCACCTTCCGACTTAAGACCCTGACTGTCATGTAGCACAAGAGTGCTTGTCAAGACTATTCAAATGACACAGTAATTACACTCATATCAAATTTTATCGAAACCGGTTAAATAGAAATGGTCAGTTATTTATACAGCTGACTGTACTTATCATAACAATTCATTGACATCCAATATACATAATTATGTATGCAAAGCTTCAGCTCAATTTGAATTCGGGAAGTTGGTCAAACTTAGATCTAAAGTTTTGTTTTGAAATCGGTTAGGTAGAAATGGTTGATTCATTTTATCGCTGACTGTACTTTTTTTTTCCACGAGCAACAAATACTCATCGAGACGTTTCTAAAAACCCCAAACATAGTACGTTTACGCTATTTTATCACAGAGTACTCATAAGCATCTCCAGTCTCCATCATCAGATCAGCTTCAAGTCACCATAATATTGCATTGTCATCGGGTTTTGATATGTGTGCAAAGTTTCAGCTTAATCAGAAATCGGGAAGTGGGTCAAATTTAACGTTTTGATGGTCTAACAAGTGAAGTAGAATAAAAGCTTTTAAAATGAAAGTGGTTTTTTTACATTTTTGGATTTAAATACGTTTTTGAGTGCATCAATTGAATTTGAAGGGAACAGAAAAATCGTAAAAATGTAGAACATGACGAGTTGAAATTTTAACAGGAGAAAGACAATGACAGGGTAGCAGGTAAAACGTTGCAGGATAAAGAAAGTTTAAATAAAATAAATTAATAGTTTAAAAAACACTATAAAACACGCTTTTATAAATGCACGTAAAAGCCAAAAATAAATTATGGATAGTTCAAGTTGTCTCTATTTGTGAGCTGAAGTTTAAAAACTATGTGCTTTTAATTATAATATTTGATTGTAAAAGCGTGGGGCGCTGGAACAGGAAAGACTTTTTGTATAACTTGCTGATAAATCAAATTATGCTATGTTACGGGAAGGAGGTTACACAGATTGACGCGCTAACTGGAGTTGCAGCATGACTAGTAGGTTCTACATTAAACAGTCAAATCAATTAAAAGTCAGTGTTCAAAGTAGGTACCAGTTTGTCGAACTCAGACAAAATATGCGCTAGTAGCGAGGAGAGTCGACAGTCACCGACACTTAGAACGCCGCTTTTTTCCGGTAATCAAAGTACAAAAGAGGAAAGTGTCTACAGTGACAGGATGCAGAGTTCTTGTTCGTGGACGAGATATCTTTGGTTCTCTTTGGTAACCCTTAGGCGGCATATGTAAACGTTATGTTCTTATGCAACTTCATTCGCCAGGAAGTTCGGATTAGTATTTGTTTACAAGAAAGTCTTTCCTGTTCCAGCGCCCCACGCTTTTACAATCAAATATTATAATTAAAAGCACATAGTTTTTAAACTTCAGCTCACAAATAGAGACAACTTGAACGATCCATAATTTATTTTTGGCTTTTACGTGCATTTATAAAAGCGTGTTTTATAGTGTTTTTAAACTATTAATTTATTTTATACTTTTTAGTCATTAATAATGAAATACTTTTAACATTTATACATACATTTATTTCAAGTAGGCGGATTTTACATGCCATTTGTGGCTTAACGTGTACTTATTGCTAATTGCTACTTAATAATAACTAGCGGCTACCTTCTTATTACGGTATTATCATAAAAATGTTTATACCTAGTAAGTTATCCGTAAAAGATAGACAATATAGACATGTGCCATCGCGGACTTTTTGAAGACATTAGAGAGACATACTTTCGCCATACATTGTTTTGAAGCTCTTAGCTAGTGGGATTTTGTTTGACTCGATTAGAAAATATTGTCACATTTCAACTAATTCAAACAAAATTTAAGTATTTCTTTTTTGCCGAGCCCCCCTTTATATGCTCTTAAGGGTCACAGGAAAACCATTACCCAACTTATTTTAAATACTACGTTGATCTTTCTTTCATGCGGGGGGCTTCGCAAGAAAAGGTTCTTTACTCTTAAGGATCACAAGAAAACCTTAACCCAACTTATTTTAAATACAACGTTGATCTTTCTTTTATGCGGGGGCTTCGCCCCCGAGCCCCCCTTTGTTTGCTCTTAAAGGTCACAAGAAAACGCTAACCCAACTTATCTTAAATACTACGTTGATCTTTCTTTTATGCGGGGGCTTCGCCCCGAGCCCCCCCCTTTGTTTGCTCTTAAAGGTCACAAGAAAACGCTAACCCAACTTATCTTAAATACTACGTTGATCTTTCTTTTATGCGGGGGCTTCGCCCCCGAGCCCCCTTTGTTTGCTCTTAAAGGTCACAAGAAAACGCTAACCCAACTTATTCTAAATACTACGTTGATCTTTCTTTTATGCGGGGGCTTCGCCCCCGAGCCCCCTTTTCGTTACTCTTAAGGGTCACAAGAAAACCTAAACCAACTTATTTTAAATACAACGTTGATCTTTCTTTCATGCGGGGGCTTCGCCCCCGAGCCCCCTTTGTTTGCTCTTAAAGGTCACAAGAAAACGCTAACCCAACTTATTTTAAATACAACGTTGATCTTTCTTTTATGAGGGGGCTTCGCCCCCGAACCCCCGTTTGTTTGCTCTTAAAGGTCACAAGAAAACGCTAACCCAACTAATTTTAAATACTACGTTTATCTTTCTTTTATGCGGGGGCTTCGCCCCCGAGCCCCCCTTTCGTTTACTCTTAAGGGTAACAAGAAAACCCTAATCCAACTTATTATAAATACAACGTTTATCTTTCTTTATGCGGAGGGCTTCGCCCCCGAGCCCCCGTTAATTCCTCTTAAAGGTCACAAGAAAACGCTTACCCAACTTATCTTAAATACTACGTTGATCTTTCTTTCATGCGGGGGCTTCGCCCCCGAGCCCCCTTTGTTTGCTCATAAAGGTCACAAGAAAACGCTAACCCAACTTATTCTAAATACTACGTTGATCTTTCTTTCATGCGGGGGCTTCGCCCCCGAGCCCCCTTTTCGTTACTCTTAAGGGTCACAAGAAAACCCTAAACCAACTTATTTTAAATACAACGTTGATCTTTCTTTCATGCGGGGGGCTTCGCCCCCCGAGCCCCCCTTTGTTTGCTCTTAAAGGTCACAAGAAAACGCTAATCCAACTTATTTTAAATACAACGTTGATCTTTCTTTTATGCGGGGGGCTTCGCCCCCGAGCTCCCCTTTGTTTGCTCTTAATGGTCACAAGAAAACGCTAACCCAACTTATTTTAAATACTACGTTAATCTTTCTTTTATGCGGGGGCTTCGCCCCCGAGCTCCCCTTTTCGTTACTCTTAAGGGTAACAAGAAAACCCTAACCCAACTTATTTTAAATACAACGTTTATCTATCTTTTATGCGGGGGGCTTCGCCCCCCGAGCCCCGCTTTATTTGCTCTTAAAGGTCACAAGAAAACGCTAACCTAACTTATTCTAAATACTACGTTGATCTTTCTTTCATGCGGGGGGCTTCGCAAGAAAAGGTTCTTTACTCTTAAGGATCACAAGAAGACCTTAACCCAACTTATTTTAAATACAACGTTGATCTTTCTTTTATGCGGGGGCTTCGCCCCCCGAGCCCCCCTTTGTTTGCTCTTAAAGGTCACAAGAAAACGCTAACCCAACTTATCTTAAATACTACGTTGATCTTTCTTTTATGCGGGGGGCTTCGCCCCCCGAGCCCCCCTTTGTTTGCTCTTAAAGGTCACAAGAAAACGCTAACCCAACTTATTCTAAATACTACGTTGATCTTTCTTTCATGCGGGGGGCTTCGCCCCCCGAGCCCCCCTTTTCTTTACTCTTAAGGGTAACAAGAAAACCCTAACCCAACTTATTTTAAATACAACGTTTATCTTTCTTTCATGCGGGGGGCTTCGCCCCCCGAGCCCCCCTTTGTTTGCTCTTAAAGGTCACAAGAAAACGCTAATCCAACTTATTTTAAATACAACGTTGATCTTTCTTTTATGCGGGGGGCTTCGCCCCCCGAGCTCCCCTTTGTTTGCTCTTAATGGTCACAAGAAAACGCTAACCCAACTTATTTTAAATACTACGTTAATCTTTCTTTTATGCGGGGGGCTTCGCCCCCCGAGCTCCCCTTTTCGTTACTCTTAAGGGTAACAAGAAAACCCTAACCCAACTTATTTTAAATACAACGTTTATCTATCTTTTATGCGGGGGGCTTCGCCCCCCGAGCCCCGCTTTATTTGCTCTTAAAGGTCACAAGAAAACGCTAACCTAACTTATTCTAAATACTACGTTGATCTTTCTTTCATGCGGGGGGCTTCGCAAGAAAAGGTTCTTTACTCTTAAGGATCACAAGAAGACCTTAACCCAACTTATTTTAAATACAACGTTGATCTTTCTTTTATGGGGGCTTCGCCCCGAGCCCCCTTTGTTTGCTCTTAAAGGTCACAAGAAAACGCTAACCCAACTTATCTTAAATACTACGTTGATCTTTCTTTTATGCGGGGGCTTCGCCCCCCGAGCCCCCCTTTGTTTGCTCTTAAAGGTCACAAGAAAACGCTAACCCAACTTATTCTAAATACTACGTTGATCTTTCTTTCATGCGGGGGGCTTCGCCCCCCGAGCCCTCCTTTTCTTTACTCTTAAGGGTAACAAGAAAACCGTAACCCAACTTATTTTAAATACAACGTTTATCTTTCTTTTATGCGGGGGGCTTCGCCCCGCGAGCCCCGCTTTATTTGCTCTTAAAGGTTACAAGAAAACGCTAACCCAACTTATTTTATATTTAAAATAAGTTGGGTTAGCGTTTTCTTGTAACCTTTAAGATGATCTTTCTTTCATGCGGGGGGCTTCGCCCCCCGAGCCCCCCTTTGTTTGCTCTTAAAGGTCACAAGAAAACGCTAACCTAACTTATTCTAAATACTACGTTGATCTTTCTTTTATGCGGGGGGCTTCGCAAGAAAAGGTTCTTTACTCTTAAGGATCACAAGAAAACCTTAACCCAACTTATTTTAAATACAACGTTTATCTTCTTTGTTTGCTCTTAAAGGTCACAAGAAAACGCTAACCCAACTTATCTTAAATACTACGTTGATCTTTCTTTTATGAGGGGGGCTTCGCCCCCCGAACCCCCGTTTGTTTGCTCTTAAAGGTTACAAGAAAACGCTAACTCAACTTATTCTAAATACTACGTTGATCTTTCTTTCATGCAGGGGGCTTCGCCCCCCGAGCCCCCCTTTGTTTGCTCTTAAGGATCACAAGAAAACCTTAACCCAACTTATTTTAAATACAACGTTGATCTTTCTTTTATGCGGGGGGCTTCGCCCCCCGAGCCCCCCTTTGTTTGCTCTTAATGATCACAAGAAAACGCTAACCCAACTTATTTTAAATACTACGTTAATCTTTCTTTTATGCGGGGGGCTTCGCCCCCCGAGCTCCCCTTTTCGTTACTCTTAAGGGTAACAAGAAAACCCTCATCATCAGCCTATCGCAAGAAAACCCTAACCCAACTTATTTTAAATACAACGTTTATCTTTCTTTTATGCGGGGGGCTTGGCCCCCCGAGCCCCCCTTTGTTTGCTCTTAAAGGTCACAAGAAAACGCTAACCCAACTTATTCTAAATACTACGTTGATCTTTCTTTCATGCGGGGGGCTTCGCCCCCCGAGCCCCCTTTCTTTACTCTTAAGGATCACAAGAAAACCTTAACCCAACTTATTTTAAATACAACGTTGATCTTTCTTTTATGCGGGGGCTTCGCCCCCGAGCCCCACTTTGTTTGCTCTTAAAGGTCACAAGAAAACGCTAACCCAACTTATTCTAAATACTACGTTGATCTTTCTTTCATGCGGGGGCTTCGCCCCCGAGCCCCCTTTCTTTACTCTTAAGGATCACAAGAAAACCTTAACCCAACTTATTTTAAATACAACGTTGATCTTTCTTTTATGCGGGGGCTTCGCCCCCGAGCCCCCTTTGTTTGCTCTGAAAGGTCACAAGGAAACGCTAACCCAACTTATTTTAAATACTACGTTAATCTTTCTTTTATGCAGGGGGCTTCGCCCCCCGAGCCCCCCTTTGTTTGCTCTTAAAGGTCACAAGAAAACGCTAACCCAACTTATCTTAAATACTACGTTGATCTTTCTTTCATGCGGGGGGCTTCGCCCCCCGAGCCCCTCTTTGTTTGCTCTTAAAGGTCACAAGAAAACGCTAACCCAACTTATTCTAAATAGTACGTTGATCTTTCTTTCATGCGGGGGCTTCGCCCCCCGAGCCCCCCTTTGTTTGCTCTTAAGGACCACAAGAAAACCTTAACCCAACTTATTTTAAATACAACGTTGATCTTTTTTTTATGCGGGGGGCTTCGCCCCCCGAGCCCCCCTTTGTTTGCTCTGAAAGGTCACAAGGAAACGCTAACCCAACTTATTTTGAATACTACGTTAATCTTTCTTTTATGCGGGGGGCTTCGCCCCCCGAGCCCCCCTTTGTTTGCTCTTAAAGGTCACAAGAAAACGCTAACCCAACTTATTCTAAATACTACGTTGATCTTTCTTTCTTTTCTTTACTCTTAAGGATCACAAGAAAACCGTAACCCAACTTATTTTAAATACAACGTTGATCTTTCTTTTATGCGGGGGGCTTCGCCCCCGAGCTCCCCTTTGTTTGCTCTGAAAGGTCACAAGAAAACGCTAACCCAACTTATTTTAAATACTACGTTGATCTTTCTTTCATGCTTCCCCCCTCCCCCCCCCTCCCCTTTTTTTCTGTTCTTATCTTCCGGCACCATCATCAGGCCTTGAAACCTAATCGTAGTCATAGTTCATTACAAGACTTTTCTAAGAAGCCCAAAAACAGCTATGATACGATGTTCCATCATGTAGTTCCAGTTCATATCTTCCGGCTCCATCATCAGACCTTGAAACCTAATCGTAGTCAAAGTTCATTACAAGACTTTTCTAAGAAGCCCAAAAACAGCTATGATACGATGTTCCATCATGTAGTTCCAGTTCATATCTTCCGGCTCCATCATCAGACCTTGAAACCTAATCGTAGTCAAAGTTCATTACAAGACTTTTCTAAGAAGCCCAAAAACAGCTATGATACGATGTTCCATCATGTAGTTCCAGCTCATATCTTCCGACTCCATCATCAGATCAGCTCAGCAGTACCATATTATTATATTGTCATCGGAACTACATATAGCTGCCAATTTTCATTACGCTACGACTCCTGGAAGATGGTTAAATTAGCTTCCTTAGATTCCATTACATACATAGTTACATACACGACGACCTAATAAAAGCGTGTTAAAAACAAGTTTACCACTAATAATTCAACATATATCGATCATTATGATTTTGTTAGGATTCAAACAACTTTCTTTAAGGAGAAACAAAACAAAAAAATATTTTTTTTAAACAATAATCCACTTTTTTATTTAGAATAGTTAAAGTTCCTATAATCACAGTCCTGCAAAATAACAAAGCACGTATCATGATTCACAATGTGAGTTGTGCTTGTGATTCCTGCAATGGCTGCCCCAGTGGAACAGCTGGTTGGTCTCCCTGATGTCCCCTTGGTAACAGATGTCAAGATAATGAGGGCAGCATTTAAAATGAGGGCCAGTAATAAAGCTCCAGGGCCGGACGGCGTGCCTTGGGTCTTTAAACATCTTGGAAGCAGATTACGCGGCCACATTGACGACTGCCTCTGAGAGGGTATATATTCTCGTTGGAACGTGGATAGACTGTGCCTTTTGCGAGTCCAGCTGACTGTCCCTTAGCATACCGCCCCATTGTCCTCCTAGATGAAACTGGCACGATGTTTGAGCGCATCATCTCAAGTCTCATCTACTGCTGTGCATGCATCTTGGAGGACACGGGCCCAAACATCAGAGATCGGCAATTTGGGTTCTGGGAGGAGCGATAGACGCAATTGATGCGCTGCAGAAATTTAGCGGTCTGGAAGCAGAGAAAAGGCAGGGAGCCATCGCTGTATCTCTTGACATTGCCAATTACTTCGGCTCTCTTCCTTATGTGGTAATAAAATAAGCGCATTTCTTCCACGATGTGCCTTTCTATTTGAGTCATTATCTTGCAGATAGGGTAGTGCTAAGATGCCTAGAAAGACGAATGGAGTGTGGTGTTCCTACCGGCTGCGCCATGTAAACGTATAGGGACAGATCAATGAGACCACGTGCTCAAATCAAGACTGACTTCTTTATTCTCCTTCTTACCCACATTCATATTCATAATAATCATGACCTACCCACAGTGTTCCACAGGGGTCGGTACTGGGGCGCCTGCTCTGGAACATTGGCTTTGACTTGGCTATCAGAGTAGTCCAACTTCTCCGCATGATCACCATTTGTTATGCCGACGACACAATAATAGTAGCCGTGAGGGGAAGAGAGTACTAGGAGAATAAGGAGAGCCACAGTGGCAACCTGAGCTCACAGTTGGGCGCATTAATTTGCTTGGGCTTACGGTGTTACTTGCCAAGACCGATGACGTGGTTTTCGGGGGAAAGGCTGGCTTTTCTGCCCTATGAAGTGATCGCTGCCGAACTAGCCAAAATGACAATCGTTGACACTATACGCCGATCGAAACGCAATCTGGCTCTGTCGTGCTTATACGCAAGAGCGATAAAGATAGCTATCTACGATAACTGTTGCCTGTTGGCGGTGAGGCGGACCCTCTTACGCCCCAAATTAAGTACTTGGGCTTAAATTTAAACCGAAATTGGGACTCCGAGGAACATTTTATCAAATAGGTTCCTAGCCTCGTCGGGGCTGCTTCGGCGCTGAGCAGACTATTGCCCAATATCGAAGGACTCAATGCCGCATGTCGGCGCTTATATGCGAACGTCATCCGCAGCGTTTATACAAAATTTCAGCTCAGTCGGTTGAAAATTTCTGCTTCAAATTGGGTTGCAAGATTTGACCTCAACATACATACAAACATTTACAAACATACATAAATACATACATTGCAAGCTAGTAAAAACCATGTCAAAATAGCTTTTTTTACTTGTGTTTCTTTATCCTGTCAACAGTCACTTTACCCTGCACAGTGATGGCAGGATAAAGTTGCTTGGCTGTAGTGAAAATCCTATTAACTAAATATCATCTCCGAAACTGTTGATAATACAACTGTCATAATTTTAGTATAAATAGTTATACTTCAATACAACATCAAAATGGTATTAGTAAAAAAACTGCCGTATTAATATTTTAAAATATTCATGCCAGAATAAAGTGTACATACCTGTTACAAACTCCGAACGTCACACTTTGAAAACTTGTAACCACAAGACCGCGGCACCTCAAGTACAAACCTTTACACCGGCGGCTAGAACTATACTGGCTACGTGTTTTACGTATACTAGGGTCTCAATAAGACTTTCTGTGTGTGAGTGAGGTGCAATACCGCAGACGCACAGGATATAGAGAAAATATCGCTGGACAAACTTTGAACGTGAAAATTTGTGTTCAAAAGTAATCGAAACATCCTGTGCAACGTATATTTAAGAATGTAGTAGTCTATTCTCTACAAAAAACGATATTTTATTATCATACAACTGCAGTTCAATAATCTAAAGAGCGAAAACTTGAGCAGTGTTGCGTTTGGACAAGGCAGGGTACAGTAGAAAACGGTTTGTTTTGGCCTCGATGTGTCACATAATGTTTACTTATGAAAATTTTTATTATATTTATGTGAAATTTATATATTTCGCATACTTTCTATTCAAAAACGTGATGGCAGGGTACGATGCCACTATTTTGAGAATTACCCCACGATAAATACAACGCTTTTAAAATCTAACGAGGCGAAAGTGAAATTCCTTCTCCCCTGTTGTGGTGCAATGGGGTTTAAATATCAAAAAAATACATAAAAGAAGAGACTGACTGACATACGGGGACGGGGACGGGGACGGGGACGGGGACGGGGACGGGGACGGGGACGGGGACGGGGACGGGGACGGGGACGGGGACGGGGACGGGGACGGGGACGGGGACGGGGACGGGGACGGGGACGGGGACGGGGACGGGGACGGGGACGGGGACGGGGACGGGGACGGGGACGGGGACGGGGACGGGGATAAGAATAGTGATTGGGATAGGAATAATCGGTCGGCAATCGGTATCTAGGCAGTGTAAAATGCAGGTGGCTCAGTGGGAAGGGATTAGTAAGTAGGCATCGGCGAGTATCCCTGCATCCGTAATAACTATTACATTCAATGTGCTGTAAGAAGATCGTTGATTGCTTGCTTTTTATAATTTTACGTTTGCAATAAGTATAAGCAAAATGAAAAAAATTACTATAGTGTCGAGATACTGGCTATGTGGGTTCTATGAAGTTTCCTCAATATAAATATTTAAATACTTAGACATAGACATTTTTAACAGTAATATCCAATCTGTGCGGCGTAATCTAGTGAACAATAGCTTTGAGTGAGCTTGCCCTACCCGATGACTGTAGTTTTGTTTTGTTTTAAATCTAGTTAGATTAAGTAGGTTGCTTAGTATTGCAATGTGATAGTGTAAACCACCTAATAACTCCCAGTATGTTACTATTGGTGGGAACCTGTAATTGGCTTTTTGTAACCTAATTAAGTTAACCTTTCTGTATTAATAGCTGTTGGTTCTCCGAACAATAATAAATAATAAATAAATAAATAATATAAAATACATACCTATTCGTACCTACTACCTACGCTGTGGTCGCTGTGTAACAATTCTACAATCATTGCAAGAATTTCTTTAAAAACAATAGTAAGGTACAGTCAGCCAAAAAAGTGGTTTACCACTTTTCGATCTTATGTGTTTAAAAATAGAGTCGAAAAGTGGTAAACCACTTTCTTGGCCGAAATACAGCAAAGAGATCAGTTACAATGACCCCCCAGTCGAGATTTGCCCCGCTTTACCTTAATCGAAATAATCGCGGACAGATGTAAGTACCTACAAAGAAACCTACGAATCCAAATGAAAATTTTATTTTTTGTAAACGTTTCAATAAGAATACTTTTATTACGCGGGCGAAGCCGCGAGTAAAAGCTAATTAAACTATAAATTTATTCACTTTCTGTGGACGAAACATGGAAACCGCTAGCTTATGTTTGCAAAAAAGCGGTAACTGAGTTCTACTAGGGTTTATTATTTATGGCCGTTAACCTGTACACAGTATCGTACGTACATACATACGTGGCTCGGGGTCTCTAAGAATATTTATTTATGTGTTTGTTCCTATTTTCTACGTATTACGTATTTGTATATTATATACGTCATTGTCAGGTTACAGGCACAACCTGCGATCCCCGAATGCCTCTCAGGCTGAAGGGGAAAATTTATAAATCAGTTATCCGACCTGTCGTCCTGTATGGAAGTGAGTGCTGGGCCACCAAGACGAATGATGAGAGAAGACTGCATGTGAATGAAATGAGAATGTTGCGATGGATGTGTGGTGTGACAAGACTGGATAGGATTCGGAATGAGTATATAAGAGGAAGCCTGAAAGTAGCGCCAGTGACAGAGAAATTGAGAGGAAGTAGATTAGCATGGTATGGGCATGTAATGCGGAGGGATGAAAGCAATGTTATAAAACGAGTGGTAAATATGAAAGTGGATGGATACAATGGTAGTGGAAGGCCTAAGAAAAGATGGATGGAATGTGTGAACAACGATATGAGAGTGAAAGGTATTAGTATGGAAATGACGGCTGATAGAGAGAAATGGAGGAAGATGATCTGCTGCGCCGACCCCAAATAATGGGAAAAGGGCAAGGGAATGATGATACGTCATTGTCAGAGTACCCAAAACACGAGCCTTTTGAGCCTACTGTGGGACTCGGTCAAACTGTGTAAGAATGTCTTACAATATTTATTTATACCTATAATTTCCACTTAATGACGCGCGGCAGCCATCAACACAAAAACGTGCAAAACTTTGATTGGCTCTGCTGGAAAGTAGTCATTTCGCAAATCCGACAGTGTTACTTGGGACCGGCGACATTATTATTCATTAGTCTAAATAATTTATAAGTTTACCTAACAAGTGAAGAACATTTAACTGAAATCTTGACTTTTCTATCAATAGTTATAGTGTCTACGCCGTGTCATGCGCATCTCTTCATATTCAAATAATACAGTTAATTTTTTTTTTTTTTTTTGGTGAGTGTGGAAACTTTATCTAGTTAGTGAATTGAGTGAATAAAGACAGTTTAAAAATATGTTTTAGTTTTAGGAGTTTCTATTAGTATAAGTGTTATTTTAATAATGTTTCGTTACTTTTAACCCCTGACGCAAAAACGACGAAGTTTAACGTCTCTCTGTCTATTTGTCTGTCTGTGTGTATGTGTGTGTGTCTGTGTGTGTCTGTCTGTGGCATCGTAGCTCCCGAATGGATGAACCGATTTAGATTTAGTTTTTTCATTTAAACGCTGAATTAGTCAGGAGTGTTCTCTTAACCATATTTGATGAAAATTGGTCCACTAGGTCGGGGTTTTTTTGAAAATGTAAATTTTGTGGTGGTAGAGTACGATACGAAACGCACCCGTCTTAGTCCGTCACGTCCGACCATTCGTCCATTTGTTACACCGCTGAACAACGACATATTGATAATTAAAAGCTCGATTTAAAATTTGGAACAGAGCCTCCTACAGATGTAGTTGCAAAAAGGTTTTCCATCGTAGTTTCCCGGAAAGCTTCGTATTTGTATTGTAATGCTAGTTCAGACACTGTTAGTACGTTTTGTACTGACACTGACTGAAACTGTAGAGGCTCTGTTTCAAATTATGGTATTTTTAAGGTACAAAAGGAACCCTTATGGCGCCGCTCTGTCCGTCTGTATGTCTGTCCGACTATCACAACTAAATATCTCTAAAACTCCTTATGCTATCGATATGAAATTTGGAATAGTTATAAAAATTGTGAACCTTTACAAAATTAAAGTATTATTTTTTAAATTTATTAATATCAATTATCGAACATGGCAAAAATTAAAGGGGGCACGTGAGGTATCGTTAGATGGAGCTCCCACTGTACACAGCAAAACTGTTTATTATATTTTTTATTTTACGAAAAAAAAAAAAGAAAAATGTAAAAAAAAATACCATTCCCCTCTTATCTCCGAAGTTTATCAACGAAAAATCATGTTTTTTTTTAAATATAAAACATCAGTTTTAAGCTAAATATTACAGGAAAAATAAAAGCGTATATTTTAATTTTCAACTTTACGTCAAACATCTTCTTTTAAAAGAAAATAAATAAAAATCAGTTCACAATATTAAAGAGTATCTTAATGATGTATAATAATAATTTAATAAAGTAGCTGATAAGTAAGTAATATAAGTATGCATGCGATGCACACAACATTTTATAAATATTGGCATGTCTGTGTGACAAAACATGTAGCTGTATAAATTGAATATGCATGACCTTTTGTACCATGTTTTAGCAAATAAATGATTCTGATTCTGATTCTGATTCTGAATATAAAGAATTATCCCTGAAAATCCAACATACTATGCAGGTCCCGCAAATAAGTTAGGTAATTCACCGAGAAATGGCGTTATACGCAATCATGCTCGTTGGTACCTATACTTCAAGTCAAGTCTTTAGTGTTGTATAACTATCATTATTTTAACTAATGAAAGTTTGTACGGAACCCTCAGTGGGCGAGTCCGACTCGCACTTGGCCGGTTTTTTAATATCATGAAGTAAAATCATAGAAACGCGGATGATGTATATCGTTCGTGTTCGTGTAGCTTTATTAATTCGGTATGTAAACTAGCCTTAGTATCGACATTATTATGGTTTATTAATATTTTACTGTAGGTATGTGGGTAGTTTCTGTACATTGTAGTTTTTCTTCAGTCAATCGTTGACCACAAACGCTGTAAAATGTTCGAAACGTCGGGAATGTCGATCGTATTGGAAAATCATCATACGCAATATAATCCATAGTTTTATTTGACGAGTAATTATCGCGCCAACCAAATACAATGCTTTTGAATATGTTACTAATAATAGATAGATAGCGAATTTATAAATGAATAAATAGACACGGCAGAAATGAGAAATGAGAAATGAGAAATGAGATTTTTATTGATAAAATTATAAGTAATTTTACATGTCGCTCCAATAATAAATAATTCTTATTAACTAAACAGACTAGTATATTGCTAGGCCCAATTAGTGAGTTAGGTACATCTTTTTATCTTATAGTTAAGTTAATGAGTTAGTTTATTTATAGTTACAGTCGTTACAGAGTTTTTTATTTTGCAACATTTATGTTAAAGAGAATTCATTTTAGTTTGACATCCTAGTAGTTCTTAATATAAATTCGTTTATTGTGTAATAAGCAGATGTAATCAACATTTTTTTAAGTTTATTTTCAAATATAGCCTCACTAGGTGAGTCAATGACCTCTTTCGGAAGTGTGTTATAAACTTAGAGAGATATTGATAGTTCACCGCTGGGCGAGTAGCTATAAACATCGCCGTGTCTCTTTTATTTTCACGGGAGTGATTATCTTTTGTTCGTTTTTATAGCCGATAGCTCATAGTTTACTAGCTCGCGGTGGGACCAGTGCCTAAAAGTACCATACAAATAGTTCTACGGCTATGACGGATCTTATTTTCACGGATTCGGATAGGACGTAGTGCAAAACCGCTCTAAGGCACTGGTCCCACCACGAGCTAGTAAGCTATGAGCTATCGGCTATAAAAACGAACACAAGATAAGCACTCCCGTATAAATAAAAGAGACACGGCGATGTTTATAGCTACTCGCCCAGCGGTGAGCTATCAAAATCGCCGTGTCTCTTTTATTTGCACGGGGGTGCTTATCTTTTGTTCGTTTTTATAGCCGATAGCTCATAGCTTACTAGCTCGCGGTGGGACCAGTGCCTAACGATGTACATTTTTTTCTTGTTAAAGATAAGTTTATGACCTGAAAAATGGCCCCCCAAGCGATGGATGCGAATGGTGTGCTATTCGAAGGAGATGCGGAGACGGAGGACGTGGCCCTGGCGAATCCACCGATCCAGCAAGCCGGGGATGAAAAGTGGGACTTCCGATATGTGAAGCATATTCTCTTTTACACTGCGATGCTCTATACAGCCGGGGTGTATGGAGGCTACCTGGCGCTGGTGTCGACGAAATGGCAAACGAATGTATTCTGTAAGATTTTAGTATTATACTTTCTCTATGGATAATATTCACAAAGTCAGTGCAGTACACTGAGAGAAAATACAACCAGTTTTCATGTTCGTTCAACAAGTTTTTTGGTTAAAATAGCGCCTACGTGCTCTTTGGTTCAAACAACAAGCTACTTGTTATTTGAATCGGCAATATATTTGAATCAACAAGTCGATTTTATAAAAACAACCTGACACATATTGTTTTAAACATACGTTTGGCTGATTCAAACGGATAAACCGCAACAAGTCGAACTTGTTAAATTCACAATGCAAATTTCTCTCAGTGTACAGTCACCTGCAAAAGTACATGGTGAGTTTATCAATGAATAAATTCATAATTTCTCCATGCAACTTTGCAGCTGACTATACCTAATATGCACAGACCACATTATACGAGATAAGTACTGTCCTCCCATACACCAAAATGCGACCGTCGAAACAAGTACAGATTCCAGCAAAAATCGATAGATAGATAGATTCGATATTTAATGAATTCGGATAAAGCCAATTTTTAAATTTCATTTACATGATACGATCTAATTTAAGTACTTGACATATGAAAACAGTTAAAAAAACATATTAAATCTTTGTATACAAATAATTTGATCAATGGCTTTAACAATTATAAGCGCCTTCTATCAAAGGGAAAGTAGACCTTGATAGGAATAAAGGAATAAATAATTCCATTTCCCGACAAGGCTGTGCTTCTGCAAAATGTAATTTTGGCAAATGTTGATCTGATCAAAACTGGATATGTAGGTCCCTAATATTTCGCTCCTCAACACAAAATACACATATAGAGGACATTCAGGATGTATTAGATAGGTAAAGCCTGACCAGAAGTACCTATATGCATACCTATTACTTGTTCAAGAAGTTTTTAACTGATAATACAAAATAGTTTCATAAATTAGTTTATATTTTTACCCGTTCACTGGGAATCGAGTTGTATTGCCGCTACGCCACTGAAAATTTTTAATTGCGCATTCCCCTTCAAAACTGAAATATCATATAAACTTTTCTGAAGCTAGTCCTTGTACCTATGCATTGTACGAGTGAAATATAGATTTGTGTAACAGCCGGGTCTTTTTCAGTGATTCTTAACACCATTGTTTCCTTTACTCGGAGCACGATACTAGTAGTGCTATTTCCTAAACTACTCAAAAAACAAACAAGTTCCTTATCAATATAACATTTGTCTCTGGTCATAATTGTCCGAAAAGAGCTATCTACTTGGTAGCATTATTTTAAAGAAAGACTCCTATTTTAAAAAATGTGTCTTTGTAAAACTGTTTCATGTGGTATAAATAAAGTCCTGCAATATTACCTCTAGAATAAGTAATATAGAGACTTTCACCTGCAGGCAAACTGTTATAAGTACATAATTTTAGTATGTGTTCTAAAAAAACAAGCAAATGAAAACAACACGATCGAAGTTATAGTACATTACATCAGAGGCCGGGAAAATGAGGATTTCCGGCCAAGTGGGTATATACGGCCGAGTGAGCGTGCGAGCGAGGCCGGATAAGGATACGAGGCCGGGAATCCGTTTTCACGCCGAGGCATGTATAGTGCTTTTCTCAAACATACAATGAAATAAAAAAAAAATGCTCTAAAGGACAATATTTTATAAAAAAAAGTTACTTTGCAGGCCTAGGCCTAAAAAATAATATGAAATCCCTTTACAGTCCTCTCGAGTTGTTGCGCCCAAAAAGCGATACTTCCCAGCCCATTTTAAGGAACGTAAAGACAATATTTCATTGCATGTTTGAGAAATAGTACATTACATCAGAGGCCGGGAAAATGAGGATTTCCGGCCAAGTGGGTATATACGGCCGAGCGAGCGTGCGAGCGAGGCCGGGTAGGGATACGAGGCCGGGAATCCGTTTTCACGCCGAGGCATGTATAGTGCTTTTCTCAAACATACAATGAAATAAAAAAAAAAATGCTCTAAAGGACAATATTTTATAAAAAAAGTTACTTTGCAGGCCTAGGCCTGAAAAATAATATGAAATCCCTTTACAGTCCTCTCGAGTTGTTGCGCCCAAAAAGCGAAACTTCCCAGCCCATTTTAAGGAACGTAAAGACAATATTTCATTGCATGTTTGAGAAAAATAGTTTTTTTCTTGCAACGACGATTCATAGCACTAACGCCTGCGTCTGGATAAAATTTGAGGTAATATACCTATGTAGTCTTATGGACTTTTGGTTTTGTTATTAGTACTCTGTGATAAACTGGGCGCGCGACCACCGCATGCACCACAAGTATGTGGACACAGACGCGGACCCCCACAATGCTACACGAGGGCTATTTTTCTCCCACGTTGGCTGGCTGATGGTGGAGAAACACCCGGAGTTCGAGCGCAAGAGCAAGCAGATAGACCTTAGCGATCTTGAAAGTAATCCCATATTGCACTTCCAGCAAAAGTGAGTAACACAGACAGCTTTTACCAACACTAATACCGCTACACACAACAAATATTTATGTTTTAACTGCGGGGTTTTAACTATCTATACAACTATCTGTCGTGATTCATAAGTTTCATAATATCATTCGTTTCAATTTATTTCATGAATACTGTTTAGTTCAAGTAGCTTAGCAAAATGTACTGTCTCTTTTGATTTTTATATGGTTGTCTATTGTTTGCCCGATAGTCATTTGACATAATATTCATATGCCCGAATCTAACTTGCCTGAATTTCATTTGCCCGAATGATTTGTTTACCATAAAAATTGTATGACATACCGGTTGTTTATCCGAACATTACCTTCCATAATCATACAATGCCATACTATTTGTTAGCCATATTATTAAGTGCAATAATATGGTTTAATATAATATTCAAACGCCATAAGCAATTATTGCCATATTAATTGTTGCCCATATTATTACCTAACTTACTTTCTGATAGCAGGGGTCATTTTCCAGGGGGTCACAGTTCTAACCTAACCTACTTTTCAAGCAGTTTCATTTTCCAGGGGGTCACAGTTCTAACCTAATCTAACTTACTTTCTGATAGCAGTTTCATTTTCCAGGGAGTCGCAGTTCTAACCTGACCTAACCTACTTTCTGATAGCATTTTCATTTTCCAGGGGGTTACAGTTCTAACCTAACCTAACCTACTTTTCAAGCAGTTTCATTTTCCAGGGGGTCACAATTCTAACCTAACCTACTTTCTGAATCATATCTTTCAACTATGTGTCTGAAAACTTGTTCCAGATATTACGTAGCCCTAGTGACGGTTATTTGCTTCATCCTCCCCACTGTCATCCCGGTTTACTTCTGGAACGAGACCTGGATAAACGCCTTCTTCGTGCCCGTGTTACTTCACCACGTCTGCTGCTTTAATGTAACGGCTTTAGTCAACTCAGCTCTCCATAAATGGGGATATAAGCCCTACGACAAAAACATGATGGCAACGGAACTTAAAATTCTCGATCCGTTTACACTTGGAGAAAACTACCACAACTACCACCACGCTTTTCCTTGGGACTATAAGGCGGCAGAAGTTGGCGAAGGCACATTCTTATTATCTACAGCGTTCATAAATTTCTTTGCGAAAATCGGCTGGGCTTATGACTTAAAAACTATCTCTGATGACGTCATTCGGAAGCGCGTAATTCGTACTGGAGATGGCTCGCACCATATTTGGGGATGGGGTGACAAGGACCAGACTAAAGAAGAAGTGGATGCAGCTGTGAGAATTAACCCTAAAGAAGATTAAGCCTTGCCTGCCTTTTCACATTTGAAGAGAAAGGGATAGGGATATTAAATATAAATATTAATGTTTAAAGTTCTTGGATGGATCCGCTAAAGTAAAGTACTTATTCATTAAGCTATTGTTGAAGCATCATTATGCTTCAATAATAGTTTACCGTGGAACGACATAGGTATGTATATGTATATAAATACATATTTCTGTGAAGCATCACATAAAATGTATAACATATGTGTGTGTATTCTACATAATATGAGAATCAGATTAATTTATATTAATATGAAATCTTCTTTAGGATTTGCTAAAGTATTTTTGTACCTGGATTATATAAACCAGGTATAAAAATACTTTCAGGCTAAAGCATTTTTGTCCCTGGTTTACATACACTAGGTACAAAAATACTTTATCAAATCCTAAGGAGGATATTTATATAAATTAATCTGATTCTCGTATGTAGAATATACGCACATATGTGACGCCCACGGGAGTGTATATTCAATACATATAAACACGGTGTCATTCCATGGTAAACGGTACGTTATGACTATTATCGAAGCATCATCATTAATAAGAACGTAAGCGCCAATCGACGTAAGGTACCTTTTTCCAGAGGGCCAGGGGGCGTAGCTGAATGGCATTTCTGCGACGCGAAACGCCACCGAAACGCCTCAGAATTGTAGTCTGGCTCTGTTGCGCCAATACGCAAGAGCGATAGAGATAGATAGCTACGAAAGAGATATTTTCAATACAAGTAGAACATATAAGACATTTTCAATACAAGTAGAACAAGTTTCCAGAAACAAGTCCTTGATACTTTGGCACAGACAACTTGATACTTTAGTTGTACAATTTAATTAGTATTAGTAGTATTAATCACTTTATTGTGTTTATATACAAGCTGTAGGAATAGAGATACGTCATTAGTTCCATCATTACTTAGCCGTTAAGTGCGTTAAGCTTAATTTACTGTAGTAATATAAGTGTCTTATCTATATTTTGAAGAGTTCTCAGTGAGAGCGTCTTAGGAGGTAGGTGCACATCTCTTGAACAGTGTATATCGTATCTAATGTAATTTTGTTTGTGCTTACTTCTGTTGTTTCTCCAATAAAGAAAATAAAAAATAAAAATAAAATATTATCGTGAGCGTTTCGTGAGCGTTTGTGCATTCGGCTACTCACACAGCGGTGTCAACTATTCCCTCAATGTAGGTACATATGCATGTGCAATTGCAAATATGTATAAACAGGGTGTATTTTATTTTTGGGCCTTAAAATTGGCCTGTATGGAAATGGTTGATGTAAAATAACATTACTTAATACAATTGTTTCTTGTATTATTATTCTTCTAATATATTTTTGTTTTAATGTTTCAAAAATAAAACATTCGAATTTAATATATTACGTTGTTGTTCTTTTAGAATTTCTCTTTTTAAAATTTTCATTAGTTTTAAGAAGGCCTTCGTGAGACATAGCTATGACTAAAATATAAGTAATCGAGTTAAAATATTTCCAATAATGTCTATAGGTAACAGGTATCCAGGGATTCCAGGGAGCAAAATGATGTACGCTTGTCGCCTGTTTCGGGGACATTGTCCCCCTTTGTCAACATAACTTAGGGCCACTTGCACAGATTTACGTTCTACTCGAGGTTCTACTGTATATACGGTTAACCCCAGGTTAGTCCCACCCACGATAAGCAAGAAAGATGACGAATTTTAAAAAGTAACGGATAGCTTATTAATGTGGCTAAATTATTTATATAACATATTTTTTTATCTAAAAAAAAGTAAAACAGGCAGTAAAAAAAAATATTTTTGCATTATTATTAATAAAAAAATAACTACAAAACTATACTTGTAACGTAATACCAAATCTTAAAGGGCACTATATAAGCTTTCAAGTGACACCTCATTTGACAAAATCGGGTAAGGGGTTCTAGTCAAATTGAAACCCGGGACCGCGATCTTTGTGACGTCATAGTTAACCCCCCCACCCCCCACAGTCTGAGAAAGTGACAAGTCTTTATTTCGTACTAAGTTTTTTTTTTTAATTTATTTAAAGAAAAAAACACAGTTACATAGTACCTTAAATTAAATTTTCGCCAAACTGTGAGACAGTTTGTTGGCGAAAGTAAAGTCTACCGATCACATCGATACCACTTGTCAGCAGTATACTCTCCAGTCACATCAACTTTTTCCGAGGCCCTCTGGCTGCTCTACCTTAACAATCATCTATTACCTACATATTGCCATAATAAACATAACAGGCGTAAATATAATTATCTACGTTTTATATGCCAATCAAATATATTGTTATGAACAATAATTACAACAATAAATTGTTCTGATAATTAGGTTAGATTAAGATCATAATATATAATTATGTAATGAACTATTCATAAGAGCTTGTAATTAGGCCTACATGAATAAATATATTTTTGTGAAAAAAAAATTATATTTTCTCAAAAATTTACTGATTACCTATTTGATGTATGGTGATGGGTAAACAATTCAACATCCCCCTTTCCACCCATGGGTCTTGTAGAAGTCGACTGTGGGTTATGATGTATCACAATGTCGTTTTCGTTCAACCGTCTCATTGCTTAAAATGGAACAGAACCTTGAGTAGTTTCATGTGTTCCACCTACCCATTTTGGGAATATAGGCATAAATGTTGTTAATAGCGGCAGAAATCATTGTAAGATTCACTTTAGTTGAAATAGGGTGAAATAAAAAAAGGGCCTTGGGCTCGCGCCAATGAGTTTTTCGGAATTTATGTGCGAAATGTCATTTGATATTTGCCAGTCGCTTTTCGGCGAAGGAAAACATCGTGAGGAAACCGGACTAATTCCAATAAGGTCTAGTTTACCATTCGAGTTGAAAAGTCAGATGGCAGTCGCTGTCGTAAAAACTAGTGCCTACCTAGATCTTAGGATTAGTTGTCAAGGTGGTCCCCAGGCTTCCATGAGTCGTGGCAAATGCCCGGATAACGCAAGGAGGATGATGAAATAAAACCGGCCAAGAGCGTGTCGGGCCACGCTCAATGTAGGGTTCCGTAGTTTTCCGTATTTTTCTCAAAAACTACTGAACCTATCAAGTTCAAAACAATTTTCCTAGAAAGTCTTTATAAAGTTCTACTTTTGTGATTTTTTCATATTTTTTAAACATATGGTTCAAAAGTTAGAGGGGGGGGGGACGATTAATTCCGAAAATAGTAATACCCCACTTTACATGTAGGGCTACCATTAATTACCATTATAAAACATTTTTTCCATTTTTTATTTTTGCACTTTGTTGGCGTGATGATATACATATTCGTACCAAATTTCAATTTTCTAGTGCTAACGGTTACTGAGATTATCCGCGGACGGACGGACGGACAGACAGACATGGCGAAACTATAAGGGTTCCTAGTTGACTACGGAACCCTAAAAAGGACCTTTCAAACTTTGCATAGTGACTTTTGGAGTCATAATGAACAACTTTTAGTATGGGACTAATGCTGTAATCGCGCAAAAAAAAATTGGCTGTTCCTTATAAATGAGCGGTATCATGACCGTCGAAATGTATGACACTGTCAACATTTTTTTTTTGCGATTTCTACATTGGTCCCGTAATACATCTTGTTCATTATGACCTCAAAAGTCACTAATGCAAAGTTTGAATGGTCCTTTTTAGGGTTCCGTAGTCAACTAGGAACCCTTATAGTTTCGCCATGTCTGTCTGTCTGTCCGTCCGTCCGTCCGTCCGTCCGTCCGTCCGTCCGTCCGTCCGTCCGTCCGCGGATAATCTCAGTAACTGTAAGCACTAGAAAGCTGAAATTTGGTACCAATACCGAATTGACGACCGGTCTGGCGCAGTCGGTAGTGACCCTGCCTGCTGCGCCGCGGTCCTGGGTTCGAATCCCGGTAAGGGCATTTATTTGTGTGATGAGCACAGATATTTGTTCCTGAGTCATGGATGTTTTCTATGTATATAATTATTTATATATTAAATATATCGTTGTCTGAGTACCCACAACACAAGCCTTCTTGAGCTTACCGTGGGCCTCAGTCAATCTGTGTAAGAATGTCCTATAATATTTATTATTATTAAAAAAAAAAAAAAAAAAAAAAAAAAAAAAAAAAAAAAAAAAAAAAAAAAAATATGTATATCAATCACGCCAACAAAGTGCAAAAATAAAAATTGGAAAAAAATGTTTTATTAGGGTACCCCCCCTACATGCAAAGTGGGGGCTGATATTTTTTTTCATTCCAACCCCAACGTTTGATATATTGTTGGATAGGTATTTAAAAATGAATAAAGGTTTACTAAGATCGTTTTTTGATAATATTAATATTTTCGGAAATAATCGCTCCTAAAGGAAAAAAAAGTGCGTCCCCCCTCTAACTTTTGAACCATATGTTTAAAAAATATGAAAAAATCACAAAAGTAGAACTTTATAAATACTTTCTAGGAAAATTGTTTTGAACTTGATAGGTTCAGTAGTTTTTGAGAAAAATACGGAAAACTACGGAACCCTACACTGAGCGTGGCCCGACACGCTCTTGGCCGGTTTTTATTTCACCGTGTATACTCGTTAGGGTGTTTCATTTTTCCAAAATTTTGATTTATCTTTGACTTCGCTTTTCTTCTTGTTTCTACACCTATACAGAGCCCATATACCAAAAATCAGGGAAATCGGACAATATTTAGAGGTCGCACACTGTGGCAACTTTTGTCTGAAGAAGTTAGTATGGGCGCAGGAAAGGCTAGAAACAAAATTTATGTAACTTTTTGTAGTAGGTGGTATAAAAGTGATTTTAATGAAAAGTTTTTATATTGAAGCAAGTTCTTTTAAAAAAATTACTAGTTGACGTGGCATTTAGTTTCTAGGCAAGGTTTCTTATGGTATTTTTTTGGACGCTCGACTTCCTTCTAAGGAACAAGTTTTTTGGTTTTTTGTCCTGTTTTTGGCATGAAGCAGTGGTCTCTCGGCCCTCTCGGGGCACTGATAACAGGATAGGTGGATGATATCAAGCGGTACATTGGCTATCACCAGGTCCGCCATGGACCGGCTCGGCAAAATATGGAGAATCTTCATCACAAATGCCACTAAAATGCGACTTGTCAGGGCATTAGTATCTCCCAATTTTCCCATATTTCTTTACGGTGCTGAGACGTGGACTTCAAGGGAAAAGAAGATAGATTTCCTAGAAATGTGGTGCTGCAGAAGAAAGCTAAGAGTATCCTGGACAAGGTTCAGATGCGATGGACCAGCCAAGTCAAGGCTGCACTTAGTGGCCCACTCTACGAATGCGTAAGGAATGTCGATGCATTGTTAAGCTTGCTACCACCCCTGATGTGACGACCACGACCACTCTGCCAAGAGTGTGACGACAAAGAAGAAAACAAGATCGTTCTTTGACTTAAGTATATTGACCGGGATATAGACCCTACTTACATTTTTGATTTTTGTCTTAGAACTATTTAATGTTCAGGATGTTAGCGATTATTGTAGCCCTAACACCAGACTTGGTCGATAGTCTAACAATAGTCTATCATACCGCAAAGAAGAGTAAGTATACCTATATATTTAATAATAAAAATTAACGCTCCAGTCAAAGATGAAGAGCAAAACGGTTCTCGCTGAAAGTCGTCGAACATCACAGAAAATGCGTTACTACTTGCGAACAAAAGATAAGGTTGCGGCTTACACATGTAAGCTAAATGATGATGATGACTTATTTTATGAAGAATGGATGTTACAACTGTTGTATTTTAAGTTTACTTTTACTTTCAAATAAGTTACAACTACTCTATTGTTTTATTTAAAAAGAAAATTGAGTAACATTACTTTTTAGCAACTTTTTTTTCAAACTGTTCATGTGTGCGACCTCTAAACAACGTCCAAATCGCTTGAAATTTGGTATATAGGCGTTTAAGATAAGCTAGAACCGAAAGCCGAGCGAAATCAGAAAAAATATCACAATTTTATTTTTCTCATACAAATATGAAACACCCTAATACTCGTAGTTAATCTACGCTTTAATCTAAATAACTGCGAAAAATTAAAAAAAATCCAAACTCTATTGAACAAAATTTGTTTTTTATTTTATTTTTTATCATGCAGAAACGTCTGCGAGCGATATTACATATTTTTAAATTAAAGGAAATCAGTTGCAAGCGCGATGGCTCCGGCATGGCCAAAGGTCGCAGGTTCGAGTCCTGCCGGAGGTGTGAATTTACTATTTTTCCTTTGATTTAAAAATAAGCAGTATTGAACAGTTTTAAATATGAGGTCAAAACCAATGAAGAACAAAACATCGACATAATAATTACATGTACATATAACGTATCGTTATGTCTAATTACTTTACTCATTGAGTAATGATATAAGTATACCTGTTTTCGTTCGTGATTTCGTTACCAGCCTTGAGTTTCTTTGTACGTTTTACGCCAAATTTAATGTGTAAGTATTACCATAGATTAAATATAACAAGATCATACCATCCCATACATTAAAATGCGACCGCCTAAGACCGCGCTTACACTCCACCACACATAGATGGCGCCACAAAAAAAATGTCTTGTAGCTTTCGATTATACTTGTAGATTTATTTATTTATTTATTTAGGTTTGCCAACAGGTGTAATACAAAGATACTTATACATTAAAATTACTTTAAGATAAACTTGCTCGAGTATTCACCCAATTACAGGCAAACACGGCATGCATGTTTCAAAATTTTTCTTAATCCTAAGTAGGAACCAAGTTGAAATGGAAGTGTACATCTAAATTAACTAAGTAGGTAGGTACAACTTTAAATACTGATACTATGAGTAATCTAGTTAGCAAGGAGGTAGAAATAGTTATATAAGTATGTAATTAATTTCAAAAAGTTGTAATATGTATTTTACGTATATATATGTATGTTACGCCTTACGGTTTAGCCTTAAGTGTATGTAAATATGTTTTTAACTGATTATGTGTCATTTTCAACATGTCAGTATTATTTTGTTTGTACAATATGTTATGCTCTCTACAAATTCTAGGTATTAAACTGTGACAACCAACATTTGTTCGATAAGTTTCACATAAGAAAGGCGTTAAGATGGCGTTAAGTGTCACTTTTGACATAGATTTACGGCTCGGAATTGACACTTAATGCCAATCTACAAATAATCGGTGACAACAAGGCATTTTTGAGGCGCCATCTATGTGTGGTGGAGTGTAAGCGCGTTCGTAGGCGATCGCATTTTAATGTATGGGATGGTATGATCTTGTTATATTTAATTTATGGTATTACACACAAGAATAACGTTTGATATCTTTAGAATAACTTGCCACTCTGTTACCACTGAACAAAAAGAGAGGTGTGTTTACACATAAAAATGTTAAAAACGTTGACATTTCTGACCACGAACTGTAGAGATTTATTTATAGTATTTTATGCAACTGGTGGTTAAAAGAGGTCAAAAAAAGGTGAGTGGCTTGAGTAACAATTTGAGGCGAAGCCGAAAATTGTTAATAAAGACGCCACGAGCATTTTTTGACTCAGTTAAACACCGTTGCATACAATACTTTTTCTACGACCAAGCACTTACTTTGAAAGAAAATTATAAATTCAACAAATACCTAAGTACTTTCATTCATCTTAGTTATCTAGTGGACCACCTACCATTTTGAATATGCAGTTTGAGTGCAAACATGAAAATAAAACTGTCTATGGTATGGTTCTCTGAATATTGGGTTGGTAAGAAAGTAATGAGCGAATCATAACCAATATTGTAATTTTTATTTAATTTATTATTTTAATCATTTATCAAAAATATAACGGCCTTCGTTATCTACTACTTGTCTCCATCGTTCTGGTAAAGAATGAATAGCATCGGCGAAGAAGTTCTTAGGTTTAGATTCAAAAACTCAGCTATGTACTGTCGTAGATGGGCTTGATCATCGAACTTTTTTTCATTCAAGGCATTGCTTAGCGATCTGAACAATGCGTAATCCGTAGGTGCCAAGTCTGGAGAGTACGGTGGATGAGGTATCACTTTCCAACCTAGCTCCAATAGCTTTAGCCGAGTCACTTTTGCAATGTGTGGGCGAGCATTGTCTTTAGCATGCTGTGGACGATTCTGACAGATTTTTTGGTTTAAATTTTCAAGCTGATTACAGTATACTGATGCGGTAACAGTCATTCCACTTGGTAGGAGTTCCCAGTGAATAATACCATGAATATCCCACCAAACGGACAGCATAACTTTTTTCGGGTGAGGCTCTGTTTTTGGTGCCTCTATTCCTTTTTCGTTTGGAGCTAGCCACTGACGTTTGCGTGTGTGATTTATATATAAGACCCATTTTTCATCTCCAGTGATAAGATGGTCCAACCAGTTGAATGTGCGGCGAAAAGACAGAAGTTGTATGCAGATATCGGCACGGCGGTTTAGTTGATCTCTATCAAGTTCGTGCGGTATCCAAACACTGTATTTGTAGTTTTTTCCCAACTCGTGTAAATGTGTTTCTATGGTGACATGAGAGCAGCCTAACTCGGTAGCAAGAGTACGACTCGTTAGCCTCGGATCTCCTTCAATTAAGGTTTTTAATTTGGCTACATCAATCTTCACCGGTCGACCAGACTTAGGTTGATCTGATAATGAAAGTCGCCACTACGAAACCGCTGGAACCATCGCTCGCCGTGGCCTCAGACACAACTTCAGGAGCAACACGCTGACATATATTACGCACTGCTTCGGCGGCTGAATGGCCAGACTGAAATTCATATAGTAAGCAATGCCTTACATGCACTTTTAATTCGTCCATTTTCTTCCTTATATTAGCTCGGCGACAGCTAGTGAATGACTGACGAGAAACTGTGCGACTCGCCCTTTATATACTTTCGACCATAGAAGATTCTAGAACTCTCTCAAAATTTTATGTGGAATTCAATCGATCGCTCATTACTTTCTTACCAACCCAATATCAACAAGGCCAATATTAAAAAATAAAATACCTGTTTTATCCTGCCTCATCTATCTGTTGATAAAATATTATTCTATGAAGGTATCTTTCATAGTTATTTCAGCGTTAGGCCTTGTCAGACGTGAAATGTTGCGGTTACTAGTGCTGGTGGCTACGGGCCTCTGGGCCTTGTATACAAGGTGGAAACGGCGCAGGATACACAGGGTGTGTAAGGAAGTGCTTCTTGTGGCCTCCCGGGGTTTTGTGCACTTGCCTGCTGGCCGATGAAGGATTGGGACGTTTTGGCTCAACAAATATAGGATTCCGTAGACAGAACCCTTTATAGCGCACTTGTTCGTCCGTGGCAATGATAGAAAGCTGAAATTTGGTAAATTACACAATGAAAGTGGAACGTTTTTCTGGAAAATTACGTTTTTTGATAATATTAATATTTTCGGAAAAATATAGAACCATATGTATTTTTTTAAATACTTTCTAGAAAAATTGTTTTGCATACTGAAAAAATACGGAAAACTTTAGTTAAGACATTCATTCATCGACGTTCTTACACAGATGGACTGTCCCACAGTAAGCTCAAGAATGCTTGTAAAGTTGTGAGTACTCAGACAACGATATATATTATATACAAATACTTGATATACAGAAAAAACATCCATAACCTAGAAACAACTATCTGCGCTCATCACACAATATATTTGAAAAGATAAAATTGCAGGTATCTAAGTGATAAAATTGCAAGCATCATTATAGGCCTGCAATTGTTGTATGGTCTAAGCTACTACATAATATATACGCCCTGTTTTTATTGAATTCCGTTCACTTTAAGGGAAGATTCATTACATCAAATTTCTCTAAGAAACTAGCGTCTTAACTCTTGCGGTTATCGAGTTATTAAAAAATAAAGATAATTGCTGAACATGTGTGTCACAGCCTTTACCAATTCCTAATGTTATTTGTTTTGACATGTGCCGTCAATCACTTGGACACTAACTTGAATGTTATTTTTAAGGGTCTGCCACACTAATAAATTCAATTATTATGAATGAAAATTATGATTTTTTTTTTCCGAATTTAACTCAATTCAATTCAATTCAATATTTATTGATAAAACTATAATTTTACACGTCATAATAAAAACAATACATTACAATAATTATTGGTACATGAGTAACTAAAAGTGATATACAGGTTGGTTCCTAATAATTTACCTAACGACGTGTCGAATTTAACGGAAAACAAAAAAAAACATGGTGTATACATATGTATAATTTATGAGTTACATAATATGTGATAGCTGATAATAAAATATTATTTTATGTTTTTTCCAGATCGAATGAAATTACTTCAAAAACTGGGTAAAATAGCGGTGAAACATGGTGGTATGACGTCAGTATGGATGCTGAATAAATTGTATGTTGGTAAGTTTAGTTTCGTGTCCATGCAATTTTGAACGCACCTGTACATAATTAAAGATGTAAAGCACCTACAGTTATTTACAAACAAGGGTATGTAATGCACATGGAATTCTACGAATTCAGTACCATTTTTAGCAATGTTGAAAGATAATGAAATTTTGATAATGCAGTGCCGGGTTTCTCCCCCATAGCCCACATTGAACCCAAATCCCACAATCGACTTCTATAACACTAATGGGAGGAAAGATGATGATGGAATTCTTAGCATTTCACCACAAGGAACATAAATTAATGCTTATGATTTTAATAATTATGTCGTTAATCCATACTAATATTATAAATGGGAAAGTGTGTGTTGCTGTTTGTTTGTCCGTCCTTCACGCGGCAAAACGGAGCGACAAACTGTCGTGAATTCGTGATGTTTAAGTGAAGGAAGATAGCTGAAGGGATGGAGAGTGAGTATAGACTACTTTTTGTCTCTTTCTAACGCGAGCGAAGCTGCGGGCAAAAGCTAGTGCAACATAAAAATATCATTTTTTATTTTACAGTACTAATAATTCATTTATTGGGTACAAAATTATAAATAAAAAACAATAATACTAATCATAATTTAAACCTTAATCTAAAAATAAATACCTAACTAAACTAAAAATACTAAAAACTAAGGGGAACTCCTTGAATATGGTGCCATGGAACACTTTGGCAGCATTTCCTCGCCGAATCGCTAGGCTTATTCTTTGGGCGAGGAAGCTGCCAGCCCTACGGTCACCGCTGGACCTCTGACAGTTTTTTGGATAGTTCCTTAAATAAATTTAAGGCGTTCGGACCCCACGGGCTTTAAGGGTCCTTAACGCCAAAAGGTAAAACATGGAAATTAGTATTCGGCGCCAAAGTTTACAGTACTTAAATATGACATGTTCTAGGGAACGGTCAGGGCAAAGTTCTGGGGATTGATACCGATAAAAACGATGTCGATATTTCTGATGCTCATTGAAAATTCTGGATTCTGTAGGTTTGATTATCAGTTATCACCGATATCTTATGATAATAAAATGTATTTTTGATAGTTAAAAAGTTTCTAAACGCAATTTGAAC